>NC_068326.1:10300000-10600000 GCF_000147395.1 Oryza glaberrima
GCTGAACATTATGATGTGATGCAAACTGTAAGGCGGCGGCTAAGAGAACTTTGCAGTGAATATCAGGCAACTGGTCCAGTTGCTAAGTTGTTCAACAAGCGAGGAAGCTCAAAGGATTTGCCCCGTGTTTTAATCAACACCATCAGTGGCAGATGGAATCCAGTTAATGATCCTTCAGCACCAAGTGAACATGAGAGGCTGAAACTTGCTGGACGGCAGAGATGCCGAACAGAAGTCGTGGGATTTGATGGGACCTTTATCAGGTATTTGTGTTTGTATTTAGAGTTCATGATTTTGTTCTGGAACCATATATGATCTTTCTCATTTGTTTATTGGTAACAGCTAACAAATGTTCATGTTCTTGTACCTCAAAAGGTCATATGCACTTCCTCCTGAGCACGATGAGGCTGGCACCAAATCTTTATCTGAAGAACAATCATCAGCTCACGATGGAAAACCAGACACAGAAGATGCAGATAGCAAGGATGTAGTCTTACCAGGTGTAAACCTCATATTTGATGGAGCTGAATTGCATCCATTCGACATCAGTGCTTGCCTTCAAGCACGTCAACCTCTCTGGCTCATAGCTGAGGCGTCAGCTGCTTCATCGACCATGATATAAGAGTCCATCCATTCTTGGTTTATGTTGGTACGTACATATCTGTTTGCTGCAAGGCATGCGTCCCGAAACGGGTGATACGTCAGTCTGAGGACTCTTTGAGGGAAGATTTTGCTGTTCAACGGGCTGCTGTTTTTCTATGCACTCTGGCCAAATGATGCTTTTACAGGAAATGACAAATTGTAACTTATCAACCGAGTCTGGCAGAGCGCATTGCTGAGGCTATTTACATCATTACATGCATCATATGTAAGTACATCTTTTTTTTTCTCTTCAGAATTTAAACATTTTCAACCTGCTCTAAAACTTCCCCTTTTCAATGCTGTTCTTGGGTTATGCTGGGGAATTAACCGGTAGTTTTGGAATGCCCACAATCCACAATCCTTGTTGGATTAGGTCAGACCATCATGCCACACTGCCTAAATAGATCCAAAATCTCTGCCTGTAACCATGTCAGGTCATAGTTCCATTTGGGACAAAATGTAGGGGAATTTATCGAACTTCTCATGTTAGGCGTGACCAAAATTTGTGGGAATTGATCTTCATCTTGCTCCGTATGTAGTAGGCCTGGTGCCCATGTTCAGTGTAACGCTTCACCTTTACAACGCGCGGAACTATTTTCCTGGAAATAGATTGCCGGAAATGCGTTTTACCTTCTTCTCATCTTCTGTACATGCCCCTCCATGCGATTTTGTCTAACGCAATGTCATATCTTCACTTGCAGGTATTTTTTATTTTTTTGGCCAACCGATTGTGGAATTTTTTTCCCGTCATCTTGAACGAAGACCTTGATGCTCAAAGGTGCTTACAAGTTCTTTCTTGTGTAAGATTTGCTTGTGATATACATGAGTGTTGTATAGTACTACTACTTGTTCGAATGAAAATTTTAGCTAGGAAGGATTTGTCGAGAGTGGATGTATTTAACATATGGGTATTTTCCCACCAATGCGTGCACTCTCATATTTCACCTCCATATCTCATTTCTGTAGTCAAGAGAGTCAAAGACGTGCAATGTCGATGAAACACACAAATGGCGCATATCACAGTTCCATACTTAGCCATGAGGAGGATTCGAACTCCAAAAGTACTTTGTTGTGCCATGAAACATAAACATAAACTAAGTAGCTAGCCTTACATCTGGAGTTTTTGCTTGTTCTAGCTCTAGCTAGCTAGCTTACACTAACATTGGGATTGTTTCGAAGGAAGAAAAATAAAAGGAACGCGGCGACGGGGACTACACATCATGGGTGCATCTGATGAGAACATTTACTACAAATCCATAATCCTAAACCCCTCCCGCACTTCAGGCTCGATCAGTATATGCCGGAAAGCAGGCTCGCCGCACTGGAGAGCGCGGCGCCGGTGATGGCGAAATGGACCATGTGGTCGGCGTTCCCGGTGTCCCCCGTCAGCGCCACCGCCACGCCGGCCATCGCGCCCGCGACCGCGCTGTTCTTCTGTGTTCATCAGCACAAAACCAGTACTTAGCTAGCTATCTATGCTCTTCTGGAGTATCAGTTAACAGTCAAAAAGTTTAGAACCCGACTAGAACAGAAGATAAAGTTGAAGAGTACCAACCCAGTCATGGCACCCTCTGGCCTCTCTCAGGCCGTACGTCAGTCCAGAGTACACCCCAGCCGCCAATCCTGCCAGAAAAGAAAAAAAAACAGTATCATAAAGGTTGATTTATTCTACTTTCTGAAAAGCAAATGATTTTTTTCATAATGATCTATTCGATTTGATAATTTGCACTGACCCCACTGGAAAGCCTCCTTCCCAGCGGATTTTACCTGCGAAAGCACAATAATACATGATAAGAGGTCATCAACGTGATAAAAAAAATGCAGCTAAAACGACGTCGTTAATTCGGCCACTCACCACGGCATCAAGCGACTTCTGGCCATCATCCCCTGCATATGCATCAGCACCACCAGCGTAGAACACATGACACAAAATAGACATGTCAATCTCCGGCTAATAAAACGCACCCAACGTAGTACTATGATCTGTATAACTCAAGAGGAGACTCCGAAATTGCATTTCACCTCTCGAGAAATTGCTCCTCTTGACGGCGTTGTCCAGCCCGGCCGTGTCCCCTCCAAGCCCTGCAGAATTACATTATGTAATTTTTATTATATGCGGCAGTAGATATGGAGGCAAGTGTACGTGTTTCACTAGCTACTTGCTCCGTCCCAAAATATACCAAAATATAAGTATTCATTTTTGAATCTTGACATAGTCTTCGAGATGATGCTTATTTGATCAATAATATTCATAAAAGTAAAACGTTTAAAATAAAAATAGTTACAATAGCTTGTTTAATAATAAATTTAATTTGATTTTGCACTATAAAAATACTTATATTTTAGGACGCTAAAACATACTTATATTTTAGGACATTTTAGGACGGACGGAGCGAGTAGGTAATTAACGTACGTACCTTCGACGGTGACAAAGTAGGCCTCCCGCGAGACGGCCCGCGCGGCCCCGACGCCGGCGGCGCGGATGAAGCTGTCGGCGACGCGGTTGACGAGCGGGTGGCCGAGGTCGACGAGCCACCGCTTGTCCATGCTCGCCACCTCCTCCTTGAGCGTCCGGGTGTCCAGCCTGCTGCTGCTCATCCTTCTCCTTACTCTCTCCACAAGGCTCGCGGCTACGTGCGTGCGTCGAAGCGGTGGTGGTGGTGGATGCGGCGGCGAGCGATGCAGGCGAGACGGTGGTGGTTGCCGGGGGTTGGTATAAAGCGGGCGGGGGAGGAGAGCCACGTGTGTGGGGGCGCACGGCGACGTGTCCCCCGTCGTGGCGAGCTCTCCGCGCGGGGCGGGGGAAGGCGCAGCTCCCCACGGCGTTTTCCTGCGGGGAGACGGGCGCGTGGCAAGGCGAAGGGCGGTCATCTGCGTGGGCCGGTTTAGCCGGGGGCGCTGCGTGGTGGACCGTGGTTGGTTACTGAGTTGGGCTTTGTCTGGATGGGCTACACCTTTGCAGACCCTGTAATTGGCTAGGAATAAGGCTGAGTTCTTTTTTGGAATAAGTTCACTTTGGGTCCCTCTATTTATTCCCCAGTTTGATTTTCGTCCCTTGACCACAAAACCGGGTATGACCCGTCCCTCAACTTACGAAAACTGGGTAAACGTGGTCCCTCGGCGGTTTTGAAGGCGATTTTGGCTGACGTGGCGCATACGTGGCTTGTTTGACTAGGTCTCCGTCCCATGTGGCATTGACGTGGCGCTTACGTGGCAATTATATCTCAGAAAAATAATAAAAAGCGTGGCCCCACATGTCAGCTGCACACAAAAATTAATTTAAAAATGGTGGGGCCAACGTGGGCCCACATGTCAGCTACACAACAAAATATATATGGTGGGGCCCACGTGGGCCCCACGTGTCATTCCCTCTCTCCTCTCAACTCTCTCTCCTCTTCTCCATCGTCGCCACAACGCGCGCCAATAAGAGGACGCCCCCAGCGCCGCCGCCACCGCCGAGGGGAGCCAGCACGCGTCGACCGAGGAGGGAGGCGCCGCCGCCGCTCCCGCGGCATCAGCCGCCAAGGCCGCAAGGGAGAGGGATGGAGGCTGCAGCGGCGGCGGCGGGGAGCTCCCATGCACATCGTGAGCACGTCGGTGATGGCGCGCGAAGCCGGCGGAGAGGGAGGCGGAAGCGGAGACGGCGTCACGCGAAGGAGGAGTCGGCGGCGTAGATCGATGCGGCGGCGCAACAGGAGGAGTCGGCGGCGGTGGGTCCGAGGTCGTGCAGCTCCGGCCGCTGCTCCCTCCTCTCCTGTCTCCCGTCGGCCGCCACGTGCCGCTCCTCTGCCATCGGCCGCCGCGAGGGGAAGAGGAGAGAGAGCCGAGAGGTGGCCAGCGGGAGCGCCGCCCCGACGGAGAGGGAGGCCGATAGGAGCGCCGAGAGGGAGGGGGCGAGCTCGTCAGGCCAGCCAACGGGTAGGAGGAAGAAGAGCGGCGGCGCGCGCCACGCCGGCGAGAGGGTGGCCGACGGGAGCGCCGCGAGGGATGAGGCAAGGTCGTCGGGGCGGCCGGTGGGAGAGGAGCGGCGGCTTGCGGGGGCCGGCTGGAGAGGAGGCCGCGCGCACCGGCCGACTGGAGGTAGGCAGCGGGCGGCAACCTCACGCGCCACCGCCGCACTCCACCTTCGAGCCGCCGCCTTCCTCTCCCCTCCTCCCCCTGCTCTCACCACCGTCGCTCAGGCTTCTCTCACGCCGGCTCACTGCCTCCATCCTCCTCCGGCCCGCGGGCTCTCCGTCGCCGCTGCGCCGGCCTTCTTCGTGCAGACCGCATAGCAGGAGAGAGAGAGGGGATAGTCGGATAGAGAAGAAAGAGAAGGAAGCATGGGGAAGAAGAAGAGGAGAGAGAGAGAGTCGAGAGGGGAGAGGGAATGACATGTGGGGCCCATGTGGGCCCCACCATATTTATTTTGTTGTGTAGCTAACATGTGGGTCCACGTGGGCCCCACCGTTTTTAAATTTTTTTTAGCTGAATATGGGCCCACGGTTTTTTATTGTTTTTTCGAGATATAATTGCCACGTAAGCGCCACGTCAATGCCACGTGGGATGGAGACCTAGTTAAACCTGCCACGTAGGTGCCACGTCAGCCTAAACCGCTATCCAAACCGCCTTAGGACCTTATGTGCCCGGTTTTCATAAGTTGGGGGACGGATCATACCTGGTTTTGCGGTCAAGGGACGAAAATCGGACTGGGCAACAAATAGAGGGACCCAAAGTGAACTTATTCCTTCTTTTTTCTTTTAAGTTGTCAACTCACTCCACTCGTTTTTCATGTACACACGCTTTTCGAACGGTTAAACAATACAGTTTTTTTAAAAAAAATATACGAAAGTTATTTTAAAAAATCATATTGATCCATTTATTAAAAAAATTAGCTAATACTTAATTAATTATGTGCTAATGAACCGCTCTGTTTTCCGTACCTCCCGAATACAACCTAAGTCTATTTACCTCCCTCATCTTTTGCACCTAAATTGAATCGTCTCCCTTAACCGTAAAATCAGGTATAATGTCCCCCCATCTTTGAAACCCGGTGCAAATTAGCTCCTTCAGTGGTTTGAAAGCGATTTTCTACTGACGTGGCAGGTTGGCTCGTTGAATCAGCAGGTAGGACCAACATGTCAAAGACTTCCTCCCCATCTCATCTTCTTTCTCACCTCATCTCTCTCCTCTCTCTTTCCTCTCCTCATTCTTCCCTCGCACGCGCCAACAGCCTTGTTGGGTGTCAAGCTCTCGCACCCGGCCAACCTCGCTTCAACACTTTGGCATTGCCCACGAGCTCCCCATCCACAAACAGGCTCGGTAGGACTGGCACAACGAGCGCCCAACACTGGCGAGGGCACCCCAACAGAGGTCGAGCGAGCCCCTAACTGCGATGCAGAGGAGGCACAATGCCATTTGGTTGCCAGCAGACGCGCCTGATGGATGATGCGACAGAGGAGAGGAGGAGCTTGTAGGCGGCGGCACAACAGACGATGACGAGGTTGGCACCACGCAAGCCAACCATGACACCACTGTTAACATCGAAATCTGGTACGGTAATTTAGTGGATTCGGTTAAAGAAAGAAACCGATTAGTAGATAGAATTTTATCAAGCCAAGCTGAATTCAAAAAGGAATCGTGAAGAGCACGGCAAGACAGTTTGATATTATTAGTATATCTCTTAAATAGGCAGGATTAGTTATTTTTATTTTTTTAGGAAATATTATCTCGTGCCTGATATGAACGTGTATGTCCAAGGGTATAAATATGTACCTGGGGTCTTTATAATATATCCACAGATCAATACAATAAAATTTTGGCGTATCACCAACCTTTTGACGGGTTCCTTTCTTTAGCGGGGTTGCATCGGTTAAGTTCGATCTTCAGCGAGAAATCAAGTTTGGGGCCTTGCTATCAAGTTGGGCTGCAAAAGTTTAGTTCGATCTGCAGCAAGAAAGTAAGTTCCATCAACTTTGCTTGTATCAGCTTGGTTAGAACTTCCTCGGTTAGGTCCGATATTCTAAGTAAATTGTTACAAGCGTTGAGCGTTGTCTATCAGATATATCGATTCTATCTTTAACTGCATCGATGTTTAGAGTTGCATTGGCTTAGTTAGGACTTCCTCGGTTAGGTCCAATATTCTAACTAAGTTGGTATTTCTCCAATCACATTGTTGTTTTAGATTGGTTCGATATATCCATCATGTTTGTGTAGATATATCAGCTAAATAGGTTTTTTTTTATTATCTTCAATCTTATTCTACACTGTCTCGGTTTGATTCGATCATTGCTAATAAGTTTGATTTCACAGTAGGTTTTTCTGCAATGTTTCATCAGGGTTCTAATCAATGAGTTATCATTATTTTAAGCTTCAATTATCAGATGTATTGGTTAGTTAGCCGATATACATTAGAATATACCTACATCGGACCTCCAACTAATGTATGCTTTAACCATCGGACCTACATCTACCATACTATATCAGTACCGACCAATTGGTTTATTGATGATTATATATAATTTAATTCTAGCCGATTATAGCATGAATATCATTGTTTATCTGATTATTTGAATTTACATTGGATCAATAGCTGATTGATCAAAACCGTGTCAACATTGGCTGACCTCATTACATCACATCGACCTATTGACCGATCGGCTTTTTGATCTTGTACTATCTATATATCTATCTTGTTAGTCGTAGGATCAAACTAACTAGCACGTCCGAACCTTATCAAGATTTAGGACCTCCACTGGGGCTAAGCAGATATCCCAAGCCTTCATATGTCATGACAAATTTCACGGCAACAACCACCCAAATATCCCGAGGCTATCAACGCGTGGGCGCTCATGGCCAACCTCGAGGAGCACTCGATGCTCCTAGTCGCCATCTATAACAGGTTTGTTGAGCTTTACCTCACATGTGGCGATATCGCCTCCACGCGGGCACTCCTCAATATGTTCCCGACCAAACGACACGTTGTTTCGTGCATAGCCATAGTTACCGGTCACGTGAGGCCCGAGTTATTGGATGAGGCCATTATGATGTTCTTCGGTCGATCGGGACATCGTTTCCTCCACGACCGTGGTGACGGCAACGCGAGGCAGTTCATGGATGAGCATATGCTATTGTTCTTCACCACAGTGGATGACTGCAAAGTGCCCATCAACATTCTCGGCATGCGTGCAGATTGAGGACCTCATGGTGGGGCAGTCGTCCTCAAATCTGGGCAGAGAGCGACCTCACTAGCCATTGGGTCTTACCCATTGCTACATGCCCCTTTGGCTAACCACGTGTATAGGAACCGCCTCCGTCCCGGCCGTTGTTGTGCGGAAGGGAGGTTTGCTGCGATCGGGGAGAGAGGAAGAGATCGGCGACGGGGCGATGACGAATTGGCGAGGAGGAATTGGCAGCGGCCGAGGAGGAGAAAGAAGGAGATTTCAAGCATGGTGAGGTCTTGGCAGCGTATTGGCGAAGGGAAATAGTACAAGGGCGAGCACGTGAAAGTGAGGATGCGGTCTGCAAGGCGTGGACGGCCGGTGGCGACGCGCGGTAGGGAGGATAGGCGCTGGCGCGGTTGTCAGGGCAGTGAGGGATGTTGTAGACTTGTGGTTGTGCCATCGGCCTCGGGTAGGAGTGGAAACGAGCTGAGCCAAGCCTAGCTCGGCTTGGCTTGCAGTGGCTTGCAACAAACTAGGCTTGGCTTGGCTCGGCTCAAATAGGGAAATAAGCTAAAATTTGAGCTCGGCTCGGCTTGTTTCCTGGGTCGAGCCTGCTCGCAAGCCTTTATGTTGAAACACCTCTTCATATATATTTTGTAATTATTAAAAAAGTAAGAACAAATCATGAACATGTAAATTTTAAATAAGTTTATATATTCAATTCTTCAAAATCTTAATGATAAATTTCAAGTTGACAAATAATAACTTCATGAAAAGTAAAATAATCGATATAAACACATGATGGCCTAGGCTCGCGAGCCAAAATAAGCGGCTTGCGAGCCAGCTCGGGCTCGGCTCATTTCAGCAACAAGCTAAATAGGAGGCTTGGGCTTGGCTCGTTTGGCTTACGAGCCGAGCCAAGCTAACCAAGCTCGAGCCAAGCCTGAGCTGAGCTCATGAGTCCGAGCTTTTTCTTCACCCCTAGCCTCGGGGGAGAGATGGAAAATAGAGAAGAGAGAGGGGGGGAAGAGATAGAGGAGATTCGTTGACATGCGGGTCCCACCTGCTGATTTAGTGAGTCAACAGCGGTTAACCTGCTACGGTAGCAGAAACCGCTTACCAAACTACCGAACAAGTCTATTTGCACTAGTTTTGAAGATGTGAGAGACGTTATACCTGGTTTTTTTTATTGAGGGAGATGATTCGATCAAGAGCAAAGAGATGAGGGAATCGAAATAGACTTATGCCACAAAATTAAGCGGGCCTAGCAGATGTTGCAGTTTAGTGACGGGCGGCACCTCAATAGGCTGAACAGTGTTGATGCCACTTACAGTCCGTTACCGACCACTTCAGAATCTTCAATTGAAACACTGGGATTAAAACTTTCGACAGTGCTATAGACCCGACATATAAGGACCATGTTTAACGTAGCTCTGGATACGACATCTGTTGAAGCTGGGTATTGTATATTTCTATTTTAGAAGATGAAATATACAATATCAAACCAGTTTAATTTAAGTTATAAACTCCAAATCTAATGTGAATCTAGAGTTTGAATATGTACCAAACATGATCAAAGTTTGTTATGTACCACACACAATATTATAGCAAAATATACAATTCATACGATCAGAAATTTCAATATTAAAATTTGAACAACTTGAATTGTTCCTGCCGATATACTAGTAATCGGTTAGGACCTCTGGACCGATAACCGGGCTATCTGATCAGTTCAGAGTAATAGAATGCTCTAACCTCATATAAGAGTTACGTGATGATGAAATTGAAGATGACATAAATATTTTTCCCTTAGGAAAGTAACTAAATTTCAATTTCCAAGCATGTTGGAGATACAAATGTATCTCAAAATGATGGGTAACCAAGAAGATTATGTATTGTATCATTTTTGAGATATAAAGGTACCTGAGAGGAATGTGTCCTATAGGGTTAAAAAAAACCAACTTTGTTGTCTAACATGATTTATTAGACTGCAATAGACATTGATTTTGCGTGTTAGGGGTGCATTTATGTAGATTGGGGGTGTTATTTGGGAAAATATGTGGTGATAAACCTAAAATCCACAAGTTGGATAAAAAATAGACATCTAAGATTTATCTACATCATCACGAGTAAAAAATTTACTCACAGATTTACTCACGAGTGGTGACGTGGACGGATCTTAGATGTCCATTTTTTTATCGAACAATAGTTTTTAGGTTTCCACTACATATGTAGTCTCCACTATACTCCCTCCATACTCATATTAGAAGTTGTTCTGGGCTCTTGGCCTGTTTTCGCAAAGGATGTCGTCGCTCGCCCACGGGGTCGCGTTTGGACGCGATTGCCCCTGCGCTCGCCGCCAGTTCCGCTCACAATCACGTGTGCGTAGGAGTAATTGCATCGCCTCGTTTCCCGGTAGGCGATTCGAACCCACGACCTTGGGACACACACCTCGCTGCACTAACCACCTAAGCTATGATTGTTTCTCGTATGGAATGCATTCACAAACCCTATTTAATAGGTGCAGACAGTGAAAAATACCTCCTAATTAATCACTCCTTGGTATGCACAATCATATCCTAAACGACTTCTAATATGAGTATGGAGGGAGTATATATTTTCTCTGCTTATTTCGCTATCTCACTTTACCACGCCATGTACTTTAGAAATGCCATAGAATTTTAAGCACGTGTTTGCTTCATTGCTACACCTCTCATGATACACTCTCTTAACCTTAGGGCAACGTGTCATATTGTCAAATTTGTGGTTATACTTTGAGCTCATGTTGTAACTTATCTAAGCTTAGTTGTGGCAGGCTTAGGTAACAACCAAATATGATTATACTTGTCTTATCGAAATTGTCTGATGATTCCTTTTCATGGGATTCAAGATGATTGGCGATTGTCATGATCAGGGCCTGAACTTCGGGGAATTCTGTCATTGTGCCAATTCCTTCCTTTGTCTCCATCTCAATGTCTTAAGAATCATGTATACAGCTTGTAAAGCGCGTCACCACTTGCTGCTTTCTGGGGAAATTCGTACTACTAAACCCCAAGGACCATATGGATCACATTATGCCTTCTTTTTTTTGAGCAGTGAACTTAGTAGACGTGGTCCTCTTGCATCAGGCTGTAGCGCATTTTAGACGTAATGCTCCTGATATTGCAAAACTCCCGAGTCCTGATTGCACTTTTGCCATCAGGAGTCTTCTCTTTATTCTTGCAAAATTTTAAAATCGACATGCTCCACTTGCAATCCAATATCACGACACCATTTCTTTTTTGTCTTTCATTTGCTGATTGTTTCCACAGTTTGGTGGTTGCAATATTCGGTGCAGATGTGCTAATGTTCACATCAGATTTTTCTTAACTGATATGATTAGTGTCACACCAAAGTTAGCGTATTGCATCTTGTACTGATTTGTTTGACTTATTGCTTTATTACTGTAATCCTACTTTCTCAATTGCACGCTACTGCCATGTAAAGGATGCCATGATGCTGATGCTGCCGTGTAACTAATCTTGTCAGGATCATTTGGTCTGTAGGAATATGATGATGCTAAGATTCAGCCTCTACTCTTTCCTGAAACAGCTCTCTTGATAAGAATATTAACACTACCAAGCACTAATTTCTTGTTAAATGTTCAGTTCTGTCGTCACCATATGTTAAGCTTGGGTGCTCATATGAAGTGTTATATTTTATTATACTACTCTGTATATAGTATTTATGTGGTCCTTGCATGAATTGTAACGAGCTCATCTTTTGAAATGAAAAGGAAATTTAGTGGGACAGTGCGTGGATATGATCAGGATTACCACCGCGTGTGTGCTTACTTTTATATCCCTCGGTGACAGTGTGACATCAGGAAATAACGGGTGGGAAGATGGATTTTACATTTGTTTGTTTGATGCTGTCTCGTAACTGGTTTTGTGTCCCCATCGGTTGTTACGACTCATTATAATCCGTAATAATTTATCAGTAAATATTTTAAATATAAATAGCGACTTAAAAGCCAACACTCAAAAAAAAAAATTCTTGACAGCGACTTATAAGTATCCGGCAAACAATGAAGCCCTTGCTGTCTAGTTGGCAAGAAAAAAAAATTGTTCTGTTTATTTGGAGGTGGATTATGACATGATTCTGGTAGTACTCAAACCTCTGGTGTAATCATCCTTGCAACAAATGTGGACATGTACATATAGTGGAAAGCTTATGAACAATGTTTATTTTCCTTTTCCCATCAGTAATAATACAACTTTGCAGTCTTTTCTACAGGAGAACCACTTCATTCTTTGTTCACCGGACAAGAATGGCATGTTGATTTTGTTCTTCTTGACCATGCAACCTGTGCATTCTAGCTGCATTTCTCCTTTGCTCCTGCAGCAAGAAAAGGAAATGTTAAGGACTTCTTCAGTAAGAAAGTACGTCAAAGTTCAGAGGTTGCAAGTAATCTAACCTGGAGCAGCTGCAGCTGGTATTGCCTCTGACCCTTCTGAACCGTGGAGATGAGCCTCATGACGACGTAGAACGGCAGCAAGATTCCACTAGCCCGGAGCAAGTATATCTGCAAAGCAAACCAACACATGTTCATTGCGTCAAACCACTCTGAAATTCTGAATCACCAACCCATTTTTTATATATGCATTGGATAGCATTCAGATGGGTCGTCCAATTAAACTCACCGTCAAGAGGCTGAAGGCGTACTGGTGTGCAGCTCCGACCGTCACGACAGCGACGAGATGCCTCAGCAGCAGAACAGCCGTGAACTGCATGAACAAGCAGACAAAATTCAGAGTTTCAGACAACACACACTGCACTTGCACTGCACATATCTGAACCTGACGACGTGGTTTCAGACTTTTCAGTTTCTGTCCAAGTCACGTACCGTGACGGCCACCGATCTGCACCAGGTGGCGCTCCTGCCGGCCGCTCCGGCGCACTGGGCGTACTCCTGCTCGCCGATCAATGGCGTGTCCTCCGGCTCGTAGCTTGGCCTGGGAACCTCAAGGCTTTCTCTGCAGCAAAAGAGAAAAAAAAAAAAGGATTCAGTTAGGAGATGGTGGTTGTGCACCTGAACATGGCTGAGCTGAACATTTGACTCTGAATTTCATCCAAGATTCAGTTAGGAGATGTTGGTTGTGCAGCTGAGCATGGCAAAACTGAACATTTGACTCTGAATCCCATCTTTTTCTTATCACATTGCATTGCATTTATGCTATGAGTTGTACAGTTGTATAGATGAAGGCACAGTTTGACTCATTTGCAAGGCTGCTGTAGTAGAGGACACGGTTTGTAGTTTGCAGGACTGTATTGATGTGCAAGGCATCGGCACCTTAGCTGCCATCTCATTCTCATGAAGGAAAAATGATTAGGACTTGGGTTGTTGGGAGGGACATGGCTAACGAAAACAGCTAGGCTGGACCCATCTGCCAGCCACACACACCATGATCCACAAGATGCTGCAATGTGTAGCTGCCAAAGAGAATGAGCCGGACCACTATGCCTTGATTGCAACACGATGCATAATTGTTGTTCGTTTTGCGTGGCATGATTTCTTCTACGCATAAAAAATCTGAAATCCTATCTGGCAATTAAGATGAGATCAGAAAATTCAGAATGTGTGTGTTTGTTCGGTTGGCATGTGGGGGCAATGAGGAAATTTGTGGATAGGCTTGACATCCGTGTTGGAAGCCTGGAATTTCTTTCTTTTCTTTATGATTACAACCAGTCCATCCATCGTTGAATTTGCTACTATCTCTAGAATAGTGTTTAAGTGCTTTGTTGATTCTCCAGCTGAGCCAGCCAGAGCCATACGGGTGGTTGATGACAGTTGCATAGCACTAGCTACCAACCAGACACCAATCCAACATTCACCTTGCTCTATAATCTACAGTGCCAATTCCCAGCTATCAATGTGAAACATTGTGAATTCCAGAGAGAGGAGAGGCTCACCTGATGGTCACTGCGACATGGGCAGGTTGAGCTTTCTTGGGAGGAGCAGTGTAGCCCGGCTCGAAATTCTGACAGCAAAAAAACACACTGTCGTTAAACAAAGGCAAGTACTCTCCTGTACCAAGCATGCACAGAATTCGATGATGTTATGATTACTCTAGTCTAAGTTCATTTGCCTAAAGTAAAATTTTGGGCACGCAATTGTACTTCTTGTGGGTAAAAAGGTAGACTTGCTTAGTCTACTCTCAAAGAAATCTCCAAGCCTAGTCTTTATAAAAAGTGTTTCTACTCATACATGCCATTGCAATACTTCGTTGAAAAGGTTAAGAGGAAAGATGACAAATTTGATAGCCAATAATCTTTTCTGGCGCTGCATTCGTGGTGAAAATGGAAACTTTCATGGATAAAACAGTAACAGTAAATTTTAACATTGATCAGGCAGAGAAAGTACTACACAAGAAACCAATAATTCCAACGAGATTTTCGTCACAGAATGGAGAAAGAAACGAAGGCTGGATTGATCAATCGATCAGAACACAAACCTGAAGGCATATCTCGCAGAGCGTGCTCCCCTTCTCATCGCACCATCTCTGCACACACCCCCTGTGCGCGTACTGCAGAGAATCACGAAAAAAAACATCAGGATTCAGGATAATTATAAGGATTCAGGATGAACCCGGCGAACTGAAAGGATCAAAAGACCTCAAGAAACCAGCAAGAATTAATCCATGTGAAAGAAAAAAGAAGAGAAAACTCAGAAGAAGAAGAAGAAGAAGAAGCAATCACCTTGAGGGAGCCAGAGCATCCGCAGGGGGACTCCATGGCGGTGCACCCTTCCTCCTCCTCCTCATGGCAGATCCTGCACTGCCTCATGGCGCAAGAACAGCACACCTCATCTCTCTCCATCTCGTCTTCTTCCTCCTCCTCCTCAACCTTCCTCCTCTCTAGCGATTGGTTGCTCCTCTGCTTCCCCTCTGTTTTTTTTTCCTCTCTCTCTGCTTCTCAGAATGGGGGTGGCTATAAATAGGAAGAGAAGCGAGAGCAGCTCACGCAAATGGAGAGAGGCCGAGAGGAGGAAATCCGAATCCGAATGGTGCGGATGCGGGCCCCACCTGCCAGTGACCCGGCCAGCCGTCCGGGGAACGGCCACGGCAGCTCGTCGCTTGTCCTGGTCCTGCACGACAGGCATGGCCTCAATTAGCCTCTTTTTTTTTTGCTCATGCCCGCTACTAGTGCAGTTCTTCCTTGGATTTCGATTGGACCAGCAGTCCAGCACCGGGATTGATCGATCCGGGGGGCCAGCATGTGTACGCGAATCAGATTGTTCGTTAGTGAATTGCTTGCCATGTACTCCCTCCGTCTCAAAAAAAAATAAAAACCTAAATTTTCGTGTCCAACATTTGACCGTCCGTCCTATTTAAAAAAAAATAAAAAGACAAGTCACGCATAAAGTATTAATCATGTTTTATCATCTAACAACAATGAAAATACTAATTATAAAAAAAATTTCAAATAAGACAGACAATCAAATGTTAGACATGGAAACTCAGGGTTTGTCTTTTTTAGGGCGGAGGGAGTACTCAAGTCATTTAGGATAATATTTATGTCAAACCTAGATAATATAAATCATCAATAACTTTCAAGTTATTGAGGTTGAAAATATAAAAATTACATGAATAGATTTGTCTTGAAAAATATTCTCATAAAAGTATACATATATTATTTTTTAATATTTTTATAAAAGTATACATATACATAAAATATTTGAAAATTATTGAGTTTGAAAATATAAAAACTACATGAATAGATTTGTCTTGAAAAATATTCTCATAAAATTATACATATATTACTTTTTAATAAATATTTTTACAGGCACAAGAAGTCATAGTTGTTTTTTAGTAGTACACGGAGAGAGTGTATATATATATACACACACACGTGCAGCAGGTAGGTACCAGCAGTACTGAAGGGCTGCTTTTTGCAATGTCAGGTTTTGTTCTTTGATGAGATTTATTACAGAGAAATTTTATTTTCCGAAAAGAAGTTTTTTTTTTTCTGTTGTTTAAGAAGAGTGGCCGTTGGAGTTGAGATTAATTAAGTATTTAAATGGAGACGTTACAAAGTTAATCTTTTCCCGGGCCTATTGGAAACCTTTTTCTAGCTGAGCCTAATGTCAACAAGAAAGAGTTGCTGTTTCATTTTTCAGCTGAAGAAAATGGTTTGCTGTTGGCGACCAACCGAGATTCCAAGAAGTCTCGGTTTTTGCAGGTGAACAAACCATCGGTCGTAGGCTCACAATCCCACAGGCTGATGTCTCTTCGTTCCAGCTAATCTGATAGGGTGTCGATTACACAAAAACACGAGGATACATGTGCATTCCAGTGTTAATCTAACGGACGTATTCCAACCGTGTTTTAGCTGAATATATATTATTCTGACAGCCTTTCACCACTAACAACATCTGATCATCAATTCATCATCAGACACAACGCAGGATGTCTCCATTCCTTAATTAGTTCCTAATTGCTGCTATAGATATAGCGAGACCTTTGGCCAACTCTAGCGTCGTGGGACCCACTAATTAACCAGCCACGAGGAAATTAGTAGATGAGGTGAGATGCTATAGTTAATAATCTGTTCGATTAGCTTAATCTATGGTACTTGTGGTAGCTAGGATTAGGAGCCTGCAATGACAGTGTATCCAAGATGGGAAGAAAGAGAGTTGGCATGCAGCCAACTAATGTGATCTGCCAAACCAGCTAATTTAGGGGCAAATGTAGAGCACGTCAAAGAACACCAGCTACACTACAAGCACGCACATACACCAGGGGCAATTAATCCTAGCCGAGGAAGATAGGGGAATTATGCACAACTGGACATGGGGGTAGATACATGGTAGTAGTGTGTTAGTGTCATCCAACTATCAGGGCATTTGACTGACCTAGTTAGAGTTCTACTAGCTAGTTTATCATGGTATTATTAAGTTAGGGTATCTACATTAGAGGCCAAAGCTAGCTTTAGCCTTTAAGAAAAGGGGAGGAAATTAAGTAGTGTAATTAAGCTCGAGGAGGAGGATCCTGCAGCCAGCTGTAGCGCCGTGTGGATTCTCTTATTCGGTAGTTTCTGCATTTATCGAATTATTGTCCTACGTATTGTTTGATCTCTCAATTGTTTGTACCACTGAGTCGAGATCTGTCCATTTTTTTTTAATCTCTTATTCGATTGTTGGAGCACATGTTAACAGTTTCGGATCACAGCTGCTACACCCCTTTTCTTGGTAAGTTGTGACAAGATGTCAATTCATTTCTTTTATGAACTAATCAGATATTTGTGCTTTTTTTCTAAAACACGGTACGACTAATATCTATGAACAAACACCCTAATTTTATAAGCATTTTTAAAATACTGAATCAATATATTTTGAGATTTCTAAAGTTATCACAGGCGTCTCGCTGTTAAAGGGTACATCGTCTATAAAAAAATAGTAGTAAATATAAGCACCCACGTTAAGTCTATAATTTAAGCTCTACTTTCTCCGGTTCCATATTAATTGACGTTTTCAACAAGGTTTTGGTAAAACTTTTATAACTTTAACCACCAATAACTTTAATAAAAATATTTAGTTTAAAGGAACTAGAACAACATATATAGATTTATCTTTTAAAGTACTATAATAAAAGTAAACATGCATTTATTTATTATATATATTATAATAAAAAAATAAGGTCAAAGATGTATTTTGTAAACCGTGTCATTGTCTAGAACATTAATTAAAATGAAACCGGAGGGAGTAGTAGATTTACCATAAAAAAGTATAACACCAGATATTTGCTCCTTCTACGTAACGGAAACAGAACCATGTGTAATGGACAGCAGTTCGTTGGGAGCAGACGTACGAATGATATATTGATTATTACATCACCCCATCAGGCAATGGAATTTGAACATTTTTCTTAAAATAATTCGTGGCAACGCCAATTTGGAATTGGAAAATGTTAGGAGGAGTACTAATGGTCAATATACTAAGCTGGAGTCGCAGTGGATCGAACGCGCCGTCCAGATATCGTCTGTACGTCTGTCCGCTGATGACACGTCATCGCGCGGTGCCGCCACCGATCGATAGCGAAACCTCGCGCGGCCGCTGCGCGGTGCGTGGTCAGCGAAATGGAATGTTCTGCCGAGGAGGGTGACGTGGCGCGCGTTTCTTCTGGAGATTTGCGACGGTGGCGTTTTGACCGCGTGCGCTGCCGTTCAGCCTGGGCGCCCACGTGTCCCGACGACCAAAGGCTGGAGTTGGAACTTTTTACGCTTACGTTTTCATTTCCTCTCCAGAGTCAACATATTCACTTGCGGAAGTAGTGATTGCAGTGATCTATAAGAAGCATCTTAAAATTTTGAGTTTAAATTTTTATATAAAAATGACCTACACCGAGTTCAAATTTTCATAGGAACAAATTCCCTATAGAATAATTTGAGAACTAAGTTAAACTAAGTTTTTAATTTAAATTGCTATATATATCATGTTAGATGTAGAGCTCGGATAAAAAATACTCTTCTGTCAGGAATATTCACTTGCGGGGTATGAGAAAGGAATTAGATAGCTCCATTATTTGTTTTTTCACTGAAGCATATATGTTGTTCCCCCTTGCCTAGACCCTCGGTCAATCCGCCATTCAGGGCCCAATATGGGCAAGATCGAGCCCATCCCGTGCTAGAAAGGGTACAGGCCAGCCCAAATACAACACATGCGAGTACCATATCCGGTTGTGCCAATCGTGCCATAATAACAAGGAATACGTTCACTTGGGGTCCCTCAATTTGTTGGTCAGTACGATTTTCGTCCTTTGGTCGCAAAACCGGATACAATAAATCCCTAACTTACAAAACCAATACAAACAAGATCCCTCGACGATATTATCTCCGGTTTTAGCTGACGTAACACCTACGTGGCTCTTTTAACTAGGTCTTCATCCCACATGTCATTGACGTAGCGCCTACTTGACAACTCAATTCGAAAAAAAAATAAAAGAAACAAATTGAAAATAAAAATTAAAACAAAATATATGGGACCCACATGTCATCCAAAAAGTAAAAAAATGGGACCCACATGTCAGTGGGCCTCACTTCTTTAGCCTCACCCCTCTCTACCTCTGCCTCCTTCAACCACACCGGCGGGACTGGAGCGGTAGGCGGCGAGCGGCGTGCCGCCGGTGGCAGGCGGCGAGACAAGAGCGGCGTGCAGCCGCCGGCGGGCAACCAGAGAGGAGCAGCGCGCGTCACGTCTCCATCCTAGCGCCGCCCACCGCAACTGGCGTGCTCCTCTTCTGCATCATCTCCTCCTTCGCGACCGCGCACGGTGGCGGACCCAACGTTGCGAAGGCATCCCTACAACCCCACCACCACCGCCGCCATCGTCACCGGAGGTCGGAGCAGCTAAGGTTCAGTGACAGAAAAGAGAGGAAATAGCAGGAGGAGGAGGCCCCAGCGGGCGCCCCCGACGCCAAGCCATTCCACCGAGTCATCTGCTGCCGTCGTCATCCTAGAAGAATCCGGCAAGGGGAGGCCCCAACCGCCGAGGTCGCTGCCGACATCTCCCCACCCGCAGCCAGCGTCCGCGAAAGTGGCTCCCCGCCAAGGCCACCGCTAGCATCTACCCGCCCACGGCCACCATCAGCGAGAGTGAATCCCCGCTGAGGCCGCCGCTGGCATCTCCTTGCCCACGGCCACCGTCAGCGAGAGCGGCTCCCCACCGAGGCCGCCGTCGGCATCTCCTCGCCCGCAGCCTACGATGAGGAGGAGGAGAGCAGCTCCCGGCCCTTGGTGCCCTTCTTGCTGCCAGCCTAGTCCGGTCGCCGCCCGTCATCCGCTCCAGCCGCCGCCTGCCTCTCTACACCAGCCAGCCGCCGCCCGTCCCGCTCCGCCGGCTGGAAAAAGAGAGAGAGAGAGAGAGAGGGGGGATAGATGATAATAGGATTAGTGAGGAAGATATGTGTGGCCACTTGGGCCCCACTATGTTTTATTGCTTTGTATGTGTGTAGGATCAAAGAGGCCGACTAGAGGGGGGTGAATAGGCGGTTTTAAAACTTAATGGCACTTAAAACAAAACTAACCTAAGTTGCTAGGCAAGGTGAGGTGCAAGGTTAACTAAGCAACTAAGTTAAGTTTTACAAACCTAAGTGATATGGGCTCAAATATGTTTCTATGAATGTAAATAGCACAAATGTAAATGCGACAAATAAATGAGACAAGAGACAAGGAATTTATCACCGAGGTTCGGAAACTCGCCGGTTTCCTAATCCCCGTTGAGGCGAGCCCAACTCCACCGCTCAACCACGAAGCCACCGCACGCCCCCTTCGTCAAGGGGTGGGCAAGGCAGGAGCCGGCCCACGGAGAGGACTACCCAAGCCTCGATCACTCGGGGTAGTTCTTCCTTCACTCCGAAGGTGGTGAACTCCAAACCACTCACAAACGGTGCCGGGCCTCCTCCACAATCTCCTCGAAGAGGTCACCGGGCAACACCTCCACAAGCCGTCTAGAAGGCGGCAACCTCCAAGAGTAACAAGTCTAGGATGCTTGCCGAGGATGATCAAGTGCCACACTAGCTATAACAATGAAGCAATGCACTTGGATTGGCTTAACTCACTCTCTAACACCTCACTAGATAAACTAAGTGCACAAGGGTGTGAGAGCTCTTGCAAGGGTTCAAGATAATGCAATGGAGTGCCAAAACCTTGCCCTTGCTGCTGGGGAGTGGGTATATATACCCCCAACCACCAAAATTAGCCGTTGAAGTCGAAATCCCCAACTCTGTGCTCTGCCGGTCAGACCGCCATAGAGTGGCCGGTCAGACCAGACTACTTTGTAACGGCTAGAAAACTAGCCATTACAGGGCAATCATTGAGCCCACTCAACCTGGCCGGTATGACCGCAGCGTAGTAGCCGGTCAGTCCGTCCACGGCTCGGTTAGACCGCCATCGGCTGGATCTGACCGGTTGCGGCTCTGGCGGCTCTGTATCGCCACCAAAAACCAGACCAGTGCAATAGACCAGTGGGGCCGGTCAGACCGGCCTTATCACGCCGGTCAGACCGGCTAACAGGCCCGGTCAGACCGGCCTAAGGCCCACAGTCAGACCGCAGGTCACGTTTCAGCTTAACCGACCGTTAGTAAAACGGCGATATCTCTTGACTCGGGTCTCGGAATTTGGCGTTCTTGGACTCTATGGAAAGCTTATTCAAAGGGCCATCCAACCATGAAAAAAACATCCAAGAAACACAACTTAAGTCAAGGATAAAGGGCTCACACTCCAAAGGATATCCACCGGACATACCCACAAGATGTCACTCACTCCTATTGGACATGCCCACTTCTCTCTTGGTTTAGGACTTGAGAAAACTCATCACACTTGGCTAGACAAGCCCACCAAATGCACCTACATGCATATGAACTAATATGGCACAAGATCATCCACAAGCTCGCTTTATAGGCTCCTCTTGATAGTACGGCGCCTATCTAGCAAATCCGGTCTACACCAAACACCAAGACCGGAAAAAGACTAAGAAAACATTCTTAGTACCTTTGCCTTGCGCCATCCATCTTGGGGTCAAACTTGAGTCGAGATCAACACTTCTGACCATTTGATTCAACCATGTTTATACCAAGGTATTTACCATCATTTGTCAAGACTTTCTTCTCATCACAAGCTTGATTTCATTCTTGTCGACACGACGATGCCCTTGGCTTGGTGACCATCAACCCATGGTGTCATCCATTAGCCTCATCACAATTAGACCTATTCCTTTGCACATCTCAAAGAAGAACATTAGTACCAACAAATCGGTTGTCATCCTCCACTTGGTGACCAATCGGTTGCATATGAAAGATATGGATATGTTTGTTGAGTATTCATTAACATCGCAAGTGTCATATACTCGTATGCAAGCTCAAATGCAAAGATCCAATGTAAATAATAGGTGAACAACGTGGATCTAAAACATGCACAATAAATGTATAGGATTTGCTCCCCCTAAATACATGCATACAAATAAATATACAAGAGAGGCAAGTGTATGCATAAGTTATGAAGAACCAATGGGGTTTATCCAATACACATGGAGAAGGCATGTAGCAATGATAAAGATAAACCAAAAAACACATACCTTCATGATCTCCATGTTCTCAATGTAAAGGAGACTAAATAAGACAAGACTCAAGTAAACATTAGTCTCACACTTATATAACAATAACATGGAAATCATATATATGAACCTATCAAAAAGTAGGAGATAAGAAGTGATACATATCGCTTTATCTCCATGAATTTCATCTTTGTCATGATTAAGGTCCATCACCAAAGAATGCATATCTACCACATCTCATTATTGGGAAATAACCTTGTTGAAAACTTATGTAAAAGAGAGGTTAATCCCATAAACATCGGTTTATCATCTATCACTAAAGCAACAATTACACAAATTGTTTAATCCAAGATCTTTCAATCTTTTCTCTCTTTTGTGATAGATAATAATCCGATATAAACAATATAGAGAGATGAGATGAAAGATGATTTCAAATCAAGATAGAAATCTTATAATAAACAAAATATAGAATAACCTCCCCCTCAAGATGTGCATACATATGGATATAAAGGAACACATATGCACATAATCAATCAAGATCAATGAGGGAGCTCACACTATATTTTGGATCCACAAGAGAGACCAAGTTAGAATATGTGAAGTTTAATACATACCTTTAATCATTTTTACTTTCATATCCAAATGAGACTAGTCAAACAAAAGCTCATAAAAACGTTAGTCTCATATAACTAGATTTGTCATTAATCACCAAAACCAAATTAAGGCACTTGAACTTACAATGTGAAATTGATATGTGGGTCCCACGGTTTTAATTATTTTTTCGGTATCGAAATGTCACATAAGCGCCAAGTCAATGTCTCGTACGACGAAGACCTAGTCAAAGGAGCCACGTAGGCGCCATGTCAGCCAAAACCGGACACAATACCACTAAGGGACGTTGTTTGCATGGTTTTATAAGTTAGGGGATGCGTTGTATCCAGCTTTGCGGTCTAGGGATGAATTTCGGACTGGGCAACAAATAGAGGGACCTGAAGTGAACTTATTCGTAATAACAAATGGAATTGCGACAAAACTTGCGATAGTTTTCTTGGGGAAATGTCAATTTTTCAGCCCTTAGATTGCTCCAAGATTCGCGCGTGAGAGATGCGTATGGAATTGCTAAAAACGCAGTTCGGTAGACTAGGGAGTCAATCATGTCCCCTCCACTTAATTAGGGCAGCGTCCCAACCACTAAGCATAGTTACATCATACTTAGACGGTAACTACATAGTTACATACGCTGTAATCACACAGTACATCTTTATTTTTTTTCCTAATTTTCCGAATAATCCTATTATATTTCTATTATCTTGCGGGCTTGCTAACAATGACGTTGGTGCAATGGTATTGGATACACATTTTTTAAAAAAATGAATGTTTTCGTACCTAGTTTTTTCAAACGTCATGTAGGTATTGTCATCATGCTTTAATCTACTTACATATTACTTCGCCCTAGTTAAAGAGTAAGTACATAGCAATTACACTCTATTTGTAGTTACATAGCAGTTACACCTTAGTTATAGAGTAATTACATAACAATTACATTCTAGTTACAAAATAGTTATATGGTAGTTACATTATGTAAAATTAGAATTTACAATTTTTTTCAGGAGCATGCGTATTACTTTTGAATTTAAAATTTATTTTTCCTTTATACGTGTTGGCAGGGCCAGTCCTATGATTCTGAGGGTCCAAGGCGAACTCACCGTGATAGGTCCTCTAAGCTATATATAAAATTTTACGATATATATATAGACTCTAATTTTACTTGCAAAACGAAAACAAATATATCCATATATTAAATTTAACATGTATATTAATTATCAAGAAATAAAGTTGACCAAAATAAAAATATATTTGTACCTTGGAACTAATATCATTATTCATTAAATTAATGAATAATAGAACCCATCATATCAATTGCTTCCCATGAAAAGATACTTCTTCGGGCATTTCTTGATACAAAATCATCAAGAACGTTATTAAAATCAATTGTGTCCAAGATATCCTTCTCGATTGAGCACATAGCCAAGCCATTTAAACTTTCTTGCGATATAGTTGATGTCAAATAGTACTTCAACTACTTCAATTTTGATAAACTTTTTTCAGCTGAAGCTACCGTCATAGGTACAGTTAAGAGAATTCGATAGGTAACTGAAACATTTGGATAGCAATCTGCATCCATAACAAACTTCAGAATCTCAGGCGTAGACATCGAAGAATCTAGATGACTCACTTGCAACACCTTTAATTCTGAATAAAATCATTGATCTCAACATCGGATGAGGTACTAGCTAGACTACTAATATTATGTGTTGGCCGCCACCATCATGGCCCCCCGGCGATCGCCTCGACTGCATAGGGCCAGGGCCGGCCCTGCGTGTTGGCCAATTTTTTGTGTACAATCAGCTTGGGCACTAAGATTCGTGGCTTGTACTAATGCGGAACCGTTTTCATGTAACAGTTGATGACAGATCCTGTGGTTGAAAATTTTGAAAGTTTTGAACCTCAAAAATTGTCCATAATTCACTAGCTAGTCTCACAAACATAAAAATTATATGTTTTTGTTTTACTATATATTTATCAAAAATTTTCTTTTAAAAATTTATCAAATGTAAATATAATATAATCGTAGTGTAAGTATATTTTAACTTGTATACAATTATGATATACTTTTCAATCGTTAGATTTGCTTCATGATTCGAGCAAACGAGGAAAAAAATTACAACATACGTTTGTGAAGAGATTCGTTCCCACGACCTTCGATCCGTGCAAATAGCATGTTACCATGGGATTTTTTAAAGTCACATATAAGTTATATTGTTGTTACACGTAAGTTACAATGTCTTCTTCTCTTTCTTCTTTCTTTACCTTCGATTCGATGACTCCGGTAATTGCAAGGGCTGGTGACGATGAAAGACAGGGCAGAGGCAGAAGACGGTGGCGACCATGCGACAGACGCGAGAGACGGCAATGGCCGGGTTGTGTAGCGGATGCAGAGATGCCGGTTGGGCTATGTGTGGTGGACGCGGGATACGCCGTTGGTCGGGTTGAATGAGGATGGTTGTCCAGCGGATGGGAGAGACGACAGCGACCGGACCAGATGAGCTCAGCTGTTTGGCGAATGCGAGCGTTGGTGCCGGTCAAGCTGAGGGCGACAGTCAGGTGGCCGCAGGAGACGACACTGACCAGGCCTAGGGTGGTAGTCTGGTGGCCGCGGTGGATAAGGGCGCCGGCCACGATAGATCAAGAAGGAAGCGTGAACATGTTGCTTCTCCATCTTGGCGGCCCCACAGCCTACTCGAGCAGCACGTGGAGCCTAGCGATAAATTAGTCATCGGCTCACTCACTCGCTCTCTCTCTTACCCTCTCTCCTCCATATCATCATAAAATTCTATTTGAAGCTACTACAACATTATTGTGCTTGTTTTAATACACGTTATCTCTCGATTAATTTATAAAATATATAATTAAAATTAGAGGCGGTAATCAGCTCACTATAAAACTCGCTCTTATCCGGTTCTGACCAGATCACACATGCAACGAAACCCTGCTCTGCCTCCACTGCCGCGGAACTCGGAAATCCTGGACAGCCGAAACAGCTGCGGCCCAAAGTGCTAGTCTCGACCGTCGAAATGACAACAATACCCCTTTCCTCCGGTTGTTTCCCCCCGGCGCCACCCATGGGCATTCCAGGAATCCGGAGAAATGCCACAAACCCGAAAACCGGCGGCTGCCTCGCCGAAACCCAATCCAATGCAAGGAGCCAAGGACGACGCCCACCGCGCCACCAGATCGGCAAGCGTGCGTGACGGCTCATCGTCATCTTCCCTCCATTAAATCGGCAGATCGACTCGGTGTCCGCATCTCTCACTTCTCCAACCAATTGCCCGATTCATCGATCTCTCATCGTTCGTTCGCTCTAGCTAGGTTGAAGACTCGGGAGTCTAGCTAGCTGCTGTCGAGAGTGATGGCGTCGTCTGTTCCCGATGATGGTGCTAGCGCTGCTGCTGCGGCCGCTACTGCTGACCCTGCTGCTGCTGCGGCTGAGGCTCCCGGGCGACGCATCGTGGTGGCCGTGGACGAGAGCGAGGAGAGCACGCACGCGCTCAACTGGTGCCTCGCCAACGTCGTCTCCTCCTCCGGCGGCGACACGCTCGTGCTGCTCCACGCCCGCCGCCCCCGCCCCGTCTACGCCGCCATGGACAGCTCAGGTACCTCGATCGATCGAAATCACTGGACACAACACGCTTTTGTGACCGCTCTCATCAGCTCCTAATTCATCGAGGCCAACACCTGGATCTGTTGTTGTTGCAGGGTACATGATGACCTCGGACGTGATGGCGAGCATGGACAAGTACGCCGCCGCCGTCTCCGCCGCGGCGGTGGGCAAGGCCAAGCACATCTGCGCCGCTTTCCCTCACGTAAGCACGCCACCGATCACTCAATTGCGACTACTTCAAAGATGCGATGCGATGATGCGGTGGTGTTGGGTGCAGGTGACGGTGGAGACGATGGTGGAGAGCGGGGACCCGCGCGACGTCATCTGCGACGCCACCGAGAAGATGGCCGCCGATCTGCTGGTCATGGGCACCCATGGATACGGCCTCATCCAGAGGTACTACTGCAAATTGATTGATTGATTGCCACGCACTCACCATTCCATGTATCTAATCTTCTTCGAGTAAGATTTCATTATCATTCTGGATAAGGATTAGGGACAGCAAATGACAAGGATGTTTGTTGACCCTCCATGATAAGCCTGCCCCTCTGAAATTCATCTTAATCAATATCTGGTGCATGTGTAATTGCATCATTTACCTTGGGCATCTGTTAATCCAGCTTGTATTTATACATTCAGTTTGAGTGCCTCATTTTCGTTTTTTGGCATGTATACTTACGTGGGTGCGAACAATGCAGGGCGTTCCTGGGAAGCGTGAGCAATCACTGTGCGCAGAACTGCAAATGCCCAGTGCTGATTGTCAAGAGGCCAAAATAATAGTTGCTAAGTAATATACTTAGTACTGGTAATAAAGCTCAACTAATGCAGAGCTTGCTAGTTTGATGTTTGTAAATATTGGCATGTCATGCTTGGTTTGTTGATCGAGAACAAAAGCTATATGTTGTTTGGTGGCATGGCAGCGTTCGATGTTCAGCGACCGATGCGGATCTGCGGATCTGTTGGCACCTTGTAATGGTTGAAATTTGCAGGCTATTTGACTTTTTCTATGCATCTGAGTAATTTTAATTCACAAATCCGAATGTGTTAAGCCGGTGAATGTTCACGCATTTCAACTAGACCCGCGGGTATCTAAAATATTGAAAGAAATAAAGTTTCTTGCAATCTGATTGGGCCACGTCATCGATAAATCAAGGACCGTTCGATACATTCTCCAGACATTATCATCCGTCAGATCTCTCTATTTGCAAAATCTCTTCTGGATCCTTCGAGAAAGCTCTTTTTCAAATACATCCTTCCACGTCCCTGGGTAACAAAAAAAAAATAGAAGTCCCTGGGTAACAAAAAAAAAAGAGGAGAGAATGTTCCCCCTCCTTGTCTCTTCACCGCACACGGCCACACCGCCGCCGCCAGCCCACCAACATCCCCACCGCCACCATGAAGTGGATCACCAGTTTCGACCGCGTCCCAGAATAGGCACACTGGATCCTGCACCACCTCGCCAGTGAGCTCGAGCGCCTTATCCATGCCTCCTCCCAGCTATTGCCGCTGCCTATAGGCCAGTTTGGTGCTGTAAAATCAGATCCACGACGGCAGATCGGAGATAGCCATCGAAGTTGACCCCCACTTCCACGCCAAAGGCATCGGCTTCCCCCTCCACATCATGCGTTGCCCCTGCTCTCCTTCTTGGCGACATGCGTGTGACGACGGGCTCGAGGCGTGGTTGGCCATCGTCCTTCAAGATGCGACATGGGCAGCATTGGAGGCTGGAGCCCAGTAAAGCTTGTGTACCAGCTAGAATAGCATGCTAGAATCTGAGGTAATTCGTTGCGAGTCGGTGTTAAAGTACGGTGTGTGAAGATGGCCAAAGCCAGTATGCAAACATTTGGTTAGTTGTCCCATCTTGATATATAGTTTTTGCACGTTTCGTGCTTGATAAATTGCTTGAACAGAAACCAGGGAAGGTTACCCTTTAAGCCAAATAAGATTAAAGCCAATGGCTTTCAATTTAATTAGAAATTTCTGTTTGCTGGATGTAACTAATAGACTTTAACTAGAGATAAAATTAAAATTGACCAATACATGTTGCTCAAATTAACTTCTCAGCTCACAATAGATGATGCATTGAAGTGTATATAAAATTTTCAATTAATTCTGAATATCAATTTCATAAATTACAAGCAAGCACACCAAAATATCCCAGCAATATCTTTGGAGGGATTGGGTCGCTAGCATCAATTGATGTTTGCACAAATGATCCTGGGTGTATTTCCCTAACCGTAACATGCCACCAGCAGCATGAAAACTTAGGATTACACTTCTTTCGGTAAATGCTAGATTTTGTTGCTGTATCCTACATGCTATACTAATTTAAGGAGTTGAAGCTCAACTATTTTCTGCAACAATTGATTGATGTTCTTCCATAAAAATAAGCTAAGCTACTATGTTCATTTATGATCATGCTGAATTTGTCCATGGAGAGTGAATTACTGTATTCATTTATGATTACAGTAAAAATAGTTTTGTTCATAGACAGGGTTTCAGCAGTTTACATATATGCTTTTCCAAGGGCTAAAATGATATCTGAATTTATGCTGCTAAATACTAAATATTCAAGTGCACATTACTTGAGGCTGATCAAATGACGAATGAAAATAAGGATGGTTTTACTTACCACTTTAGATCGCTGAGAAAATATATGATTGCAGATTATTAGTTAAAGTTGTAATCAACGTTATCCTTTGACTGATTCCTCATACTTAAGTTGCATCTTATATTATGAAGCGAACTAATTAATATAATACTACTTCCTTTATGCTTCTGTTACTTTCAGAATGTGTTACCGAAGCTGTTTGTACGTTGATTTTCAATTTACAGTACCATTGGATTTTAGACAAAACTGCTGATTGATATCTGTAAACCTACCAGCTATAGTGTCACCATTTATTTGCCCATCAACGAGATATCAATAGTAGGGCACCGTTGGCCTGAGCCATATATACATATTTTCAAACGGGTCTTTAAGAGCCACGCAACGTGTGGCTTACATGGCTAGTAAATTTTAACGCTGTATTTACATAACATATAATATACTCCTAGATAGTGAATCGTACAGTACATCTGGTTATACTATCTTCTCACGTTCACTCCACCCAATCGCATTCAACTGAAACGGACTAACATCAGACCATTTTTCTCATTAATGAACTCACTAATTTGCCCTCATGTCACGTGTAAACAAACAATCTATGGTAATTTCACGGGAAAAATACAAAAATCACCACATAACTCGCTCAAAGTTTGACATTTCACCCCATAAGTTATTTTGTTGTAAATATCCACCCACCTTACTCAATTTTGTTGCAAAAACCACTCTAGTAAACACATGCTTAACCGAATCAACGTGTTTTTATAAAATGTGAGCCATTAATATGTTCTTTACCAAAACTAAATACTTGTTTTTATAAAATGTGAGCCATTAATATGTTCTTTACCAAAACTAAATACTTCTAGAGTATTCTTGAAATATTTTTATGAGATTCCACAAATAAAATTGTTGATGAGAGCTCAAACATACAGTTTCGCTATATGCATAAAAAAGAAAAAAATCAATCAAATATGGAAAATAAGTCTAATCAAATATGGAAAATAAGTCTAATACAAGTACTTGGCTAGCTTAGCGTGTAGTAACCCTACATCGGCAATAACGAACTTATTCGGTTAATCACGTGCGCATTGAGATGGTTTTTACAACAAAACTTAGTAGCAGGTGGGTATTTACAACAAAAATAATAAATAATTTATGGGGTGGAATATCAAACTTCAATTGACTTATGGGTAGTTTTTGCAATTTTCCCTAATTTCACAGTTGAACTTACAGGGTGATTGCATAAAAGCACATCCAAGCAGCCACCGAAGTGGATGACACAATGGCATCTAAGCACCCAATATATTGATATCGCTCCAATATTATGCATTATTAATTCTGACATCACCAACGAGGATTGTAACCTCACATGCCTAGTAGCCTCAAGTAGATTCACAATTCACGGCACATAACTCAATAGCATATAATTCATCCAGCAGCATCAGCTAAAAAGCATTATCACAACAATGCTCAGGTAGAACAAAAGATCTTTCCATCATACAGAATAGCATAGAAGTTCCATCATTAATGAAACTATAGTCTAAAAGGTTGCTGAGTTAAAACTGGCAAAATAGACATGCTTTTCCGAAAGGACAACTTCCGTCTTACTCCTCGGATTCAGCCTCACCACTCTTCTTGTTATGCTTCCTGGAATACCTCTGGTTCCTCAGGAACTTTGGGTCCATCTATAAACATGGTGAAAAAGATCAGTGAGAGAAGTGTAAAGGAGGCAAAAATTTTGGATTTGTGCACAATACTGATTGATTGATAAACAATTCAAGATAAAGAAATTCTACAAATTCCACTAACTCTAAAAGTTTGACAAAGGTAAGACAGGTAGGGAACCCAAACAAATAACATCTAGACATAAAAAAAACAGATTGGGTTTGACAGTTGTTCAAAATGAAGTAATTCAGACAAGGCTATTCAAAATTATTACATTAACTTCCAGAAGATGATATGGAGTACAAGAGCACCGTAGTACTAGCTACAAGATGAAGTCTCAAGGAGAGATCCATCCCTATACGATTTCCCATCGCCAAAAAGCAAGTACTCATTAGGGATGAAATATAATGAGACTAGTTCAAGTTATTAGCACCACGATATTCCTGACTACAGTATTTCTATTAGTACATTAATCGCTATCGATTTTACAACATTTTATCTTCAAATAGCACAACTCCAGACAAAAAAAATTGATGGTATATAGGCATGAACGAGTCTTGTAATCCACGCAGAAGCTCAAAATTAAAAACCCACCAATACCAAAAACAACAATATAACAGTACCCCCATACAGAAAATCACTACTTGATCCACGATTATAAGAAGCAGTCCCGTGAAGGCAAACAAACCTCGGATAGTAATGGGTATCACTATGAAATTTCTACCAAAATTAGACGTGTTCACCGATGTACTAAATCTGTCAAGAGACATTCAGCAATTTGAGGAGCTACCGCAACAACACAAACTACCCTACCCCGCATCTGCCCAGCCACATGATACATGAATCTACTAGAGACTTTTGGCGACTCTGGGCTATCAAAGCAGATGGCGCACACGCGCGGAAGCTAGAAGAGGGCGTGGATTGGCTTACCCCCTTGGTGGAGGTCTGGCGGTGGCGCTTGGGCTTCTTGATCCCGTTCTTGTGCGCCTTGTACGACTGGTTGTGCGCCGTGTGGTTCTTCGACTTGGCCATCTCCCCCGAATCCTTCAAAGACGACGAACAAACGAAAAAAATCAGGAACAGGGGAAGAAAACGAAGATCGATAAATCAAAGAGACATCGAATGAGGCGATGGAAATGGAGGAATCGTCGGTTACCGAAACGAGCGCTCGCGAGGGAGGAGGAGACGAGCGGTTGAACGGCGGCGGCGGCGGAGCTAGGGTTTTCGCAGGTGGGGAGATGGGGGAAGGTTATATAAGGGGACGAGGTGTTGAGCTAAATGACCCTATTGACCTTGATGCCCTTTTGTATGGTCCGATTGCACTGGTCCAGCTGCACGAATCTCAACGAAGGCAGGCTCAGTATGTTAATGGGCCTTTCTTTTAGTGGGCCTATTTCTTCAGGCTCAACTTAAGGTTTGGCCCGTTAAGCCAGTTGCGTGGGCCACCAGTGTCTGTGTGGGTTTTCTTGTTTCTTTTTTCTTGAGAAACACACATTACAATGCAGGCGCGTAACACTCTGGGGTTGTTTGGTTGGTTGCCACATTTTGCCATGTCACACTTTAGTCATGCTATAGTTTATTAGACATATGTGTTTATTTCGCTGCAGCAATTGCGTTATGCCACACTTTCTTAACTTTGGGATCCACATATCATTTCTTAAATTTCGAGCTAAGCATGCTGCACTTGTGGCCAACTATTTCTAAGCCACACTTGTGCCACCATGCCACAACTAACCTAAACTTAGTTATGGCAAGGTTAGACATCAACCAAACATCCCCTCTATGCCTATGACGGTCTCCTAATGTGGGTTTTCTAGTCGATCGGACCCATCGTTTCTTATGGGGACAATAAGCGAAATGGTATATTTATAAATGAAAAATAATTTGTGAATAAAACATTTATATATGTGTTCTTAGTGATCTAAAAGTAAAGGCTAAAAAATAAACCTCGATGAAAAACCTCAAAATTAACTCCAAATTTAAGGTCGGAAATTCAAATTTTGGCTGATAAGCATAAGGCCCCGTTTAGTTCCCCAAAAACTTTTCGCAAAAACATCATATGGATTCTTTGGACACATGTATGGAGCATTAAATATAGATAAAAAGAAAAACTAATTGCATAGTTTGCATGTAAATCACGAGACGAATCTTTTGAACTTAATTAGTCCATAATTAACCATAAGTGCGACAGTAACCCACATGTGTTAATGACGGCTTAATTAGGCTCGAAAGATTCGTCTCGTAGTTTCCAGGCGAGCTATGAAATTAGTTTTTTCATTCGTGTCCGAAAACCCCTTCCGACATCCAGTCAAACATCCGATGTAACACCCAAAAATTTTCATTTCACCAACTAATAAGACCCTAAGCATAAGCGAAAAGAGAGTTTGGACTGAGCAAAGTGTTCCCAATGTGAGTTTTTGGTAAACAAAATGGACCAGTTTCAAGCAACTTTAAAAACATTTAAGGAAACGAAGCTGATGCACCAATTCCAGGATCGCATCGAGCCATACATAATAATAGCAACTCCGTGGCTCTGTGCAGTAATTCAAAAGCAATAGCAGTTTATTTGATCCCTCAACCCCACTTTTTACATATACTCCCTCAGATTCAGGTTATACGACGTTTTAACTTTGGTTAAAGTCAAACTACTCCAAGTTTGGCTATCTCTATAGAAAAAAGTAGTAATATTTACAACACCAGCATAGTTTCATTAAATCTATAATTGAATAAATTTTATAATATATTTGTCTTGGGTTAAAAATAATACTATTTTTTTCTATAAAATTAATCAAACTTAGAGTAATTTAACTTTGACCAAGGTCAAAACGTCTTATAACCTAAAACGGAGGGAGTACTAAATAAAAGTTAGTATGATCGATGTATTTCTTCCGCCTATAAGAAAAATAAAGAAAATAATGAATTTGACTATACTTTACAGAAAGGTAGAACCTCAGAAATAAGATAAATTGAATTGCTATTAAAAAAAATCGATAGCTAACTCTATGCCTATGACGGTCCCCTAATGTGGGTTTTCTAGTCGATCGGACCCATCGTTCCTTATGGGGGCAATAAGCGAAACAACATATTTGTAAGCGAAAAATAATTGGTGAATAAAACTACGTGTTCTTAGCAATTTACTTAAGTAAAGGCTGAAAAATAAACATCGATGAAAAAACCCCAAAATTAACTCCAAATTTAAGGTCAAAAATTCAAATTTTGGCTGATAAGCATAAGCGTAAGCGAAAAGATGAGGCCCGATGATTACGATAGTTTGGACTGAGCAAAGTGTTCCCAATGTGAGTTTTTCGTAAACAAAATGGACCAGTTTCAAGCAACTTTAAAAACATTTAAGGAAATGAAGCTGATGCACCAATTCCAGGATCGCATCGAGCCATACATAGGGCTTGTTTGGCACAACTCCAACTCCAGCTCAGCCAAACAGTTTCAGCTCCACCAAAACTAATAGTAGAGTTGGGTGCAGCTCTCTCACAAAATGAAGTAAAGTTATGGAGCTGGGTTTAGGCAGCTCGACAACTCCACTCCAGACCCAATTCCTGGAGCTAAATTTAAAAGTTGGAGTTGTACCAAACAGGCTCATAATACAGTAATAGCAACTCCGTAGCTCTGTGCAGTAATTCAAAAGCAATATCAGTTTATTTGATCCCTCAACCCCTACTTTTTACATATACTAAATAAAAGTTAGTATGATCAATGTATTTCTTCCGCCTATAAGAAAAAGAAAGAAAAGAATGAATTTGACTATACTTTACAGAAGGTAGAACCTCAGAAATAAGATAATTTGAATTGCTATAAAAAATCGATAGCTAACTGTGAAAAAAGATCAAGAAAGACAAAAGAATCGGTGCATGCAAAAATGTACATAGGCATGTAAACTTCTGTCCGAGACTTCAGTTCCTTAAAAAATGAAGCTACTGTTATGTACTACCATGTATGTTGAATCAGCCTGCAACTCTGAAGTAACCTTCATATCGATGACCTCTGACTTCAGCAAAGGAACCAATGAGTGGAACCAAGCATAATCTTCTCAGCCAAAACGACAGAAAGGTACAACCAAAAGAAGCCGGCCGCTAGCTAGAATCTTCCAAGAGTATCTAATCATCATGTGAAAAGCGTGACGACATCTCTTCTGTATCCCCTAACTATCAGGATCCTCGGGATGTTCTCTACAAGCAGATCCATGTACTCCATGTAGCAGTATGCCAGGTGGTTCAGTGGTGGCGGTGGAAGGCTCACGAGCACCACGACTGCCATCCTGGAGTGCCTAAGGATAGTAGCGTTCAGCTTCAGCATCGTGTAGAGGAACTTTTCAACCTTCTGTTCATCAACCACGACCTGCTTGCCACCCTCCATCAGGGGCCGGCGTTCGCGTTCCGCGGCTTCGTTCAGCTGAGAAATGTATGTTCTGATTCTGCTCTGCGCGCTTCTGTACACCTCAGGGTCATCCTTCTTCGAGCCACCGCTGCGATCTGGGTCTGCTTCCCATGACTTCACAGTCACAACGATCACATCAGCTTGCATCCTAAGATCGTACAAGAACTTTTTGACGTCTGCCTTTAGCTCCTCGGCCTCGGTATCTTCTTCAGCTATGCAGAAGACCTGAATCTTGCAGCTCTCGAAGCTTTCTTTGGTGAGTAGGAGCTGAGACAGAAGGAGCATCAATCCTCCATCCCTCACAATCCAGTATAGGTCGATTGTCCCGTACTGTCGTTGGTACTCATTAGGCCATTCATCTAGTCCTTTCACAATGACGACAGCCTTGTTAGCAGTAATGCAATCGTTTATGATGCTGACAAATGTTGATGGTATCTGTGTCAGATTCTCACGACGCCAGATTTCTGGGTACCGCATCACAACAATGTTTGGTTTCAAATTCCCTAGGCCCATTGTCTGAACAATGCTGCGAAAACCGATAGATGTTGAGGGTGCTACGATAATCTCTGCAACGCCCTCACAGCGCCTATAGTCAATATAAGCGCTCAGTTGGCGGCATGCTGTCTTTGCATCCTCAGCAGATTCATGATAGTCGCCATCAATAATTGAGACAAATATTGACATACCACGGCCCTTTTTCTTCATGCAGTTGGCAAAATCCGCGAGTTTTGGATGGCACGGGACATCTTCTGGAAGTTTACCCCAAGGCCGACAAAATATGAGAGGAATAGGGTACCAATTCTTAGGATGAACTTGATTTGCTGCAAGAAAACAATCAGAGAAATATGTCACATTGTGCTTAAATTTCTGCAAGGCTTGTTTAATTTCCATGCAAAAAATTGTACCTCCCATTGATCGAAGACTTCTTAGAGCCAGTTGAAAGTATGCACTCTTAAATCCGTCCCCCCAGTCCCCTGCCTTTCCTTTTAAGCTGACATAGTAGTATATGAGGCTTGCAAGGGCAAGGGAGACCACAGTAAAAGTCCAAGAGATCATAAACATGATAACTGGAAATTAAGAGGGAAAATCATCTATCAATATACTGCACACTAAGGATGCTGATTCTATAAAATCATATTAATAAAAAAGAACTAGGTGGACTAGAGATGCAGTGCAACAAATTTTCACTGATACTAGAATCTTGGCCTGACAGCCCCAACTCAAACATGCTATCCTAGAATCTTGGCCCAGAAAAAAAACATTAAATGATTTCATAAGCAAAAAAATCATAAGTATTTGATAGGCATTCTTTAGCTACTTGGCATTTTGTGATCATAATTTCCCTGTAAATGTTTATTCGATTAATTAAAGAAAAAATAACGATAACATATATATGTACTTCTAGACAATTTTGCAGGTTTATAGTTATTGTTACCTAATAGTACCAAGTTATCAAATGTAAATTTAAGGATGGGAAAACATACCAATACAAAGCAATGCACCGATGAGAGAAAGGCTCCAGTGGTGCAACTTCCATCGGGGGCGCCAACTAGGAGCATCAAGGAGGTCAAGCAGAAAGCATGACAAGTTCACACCAGCATAACACAGAAGGAAAAACATGGTGATAGTGGGTGTAATTACATCCAAGTTCCCAATGATGACACAGCTAATACAGATGAAGCTTGTAAACAGAGTTGCCACATGAGGTTCAGACCCTTCATAAGCCTTAAAGTAATTAAGTACAGGAAGAATGTCATCATTCGCTATTGCTGCAAGTAACCTTGGAGCCCCTGTCAGACTCTGTAGCGCTGCACCTAAAGTGGATAGAATTATACCAGCATAAACTACTGCTGGAGAGGGCCAAGCAACTGCAGCACATAGAAGCCTGCAAACAAGAAAATGTAGTTCTTTTATCAACTAATATAAACTCAGGCTTTTAGATATTTTGGATTTGTGTCACTCACGCATAAAAACATGAGCATTACTGCCTACTTGTCACTCATGCATAAAAACATGAGCATTACTGCCTACTTGTTTGAAAGTCAATGTAAAAGGCATGTACATCTTCCATACAAATTAAAATATTAATGATGGGCCTATGGACATTTCTAATACAAGACAAATATGGCAGCAAGAAAAACTATGTGCTTCATTCTAATAATAACTAGTAAAAGTTTGTTGGTTGTGGTATTCTGACAAGCTTGGATGGAGGCACTGCCATGATGACGGATAGGAAATGAACAACATTTAACCAAAAAAATATGGAATGCTGACCTCTAAACATAAAGCGTTTCCTGGATATTATGGATTAAAAATTTTAGCTTCTCTCCAGGCAAAACGTAGTAGGTTCGAGGAGAATAGCAGAAACCACAGGTACTAATGCTCCATGATATCAAAAAATTAGAAATTAAATGCATTATTCTACAAGTCTAAATTAAGAAAAACTCCAAGATAAACAATTGCATGCATACAATCACATTGGATCAAAGGCAAGTACATTTACTTGTATGCAAATAGTGCAATATTTTACCAAAAGATCCTAGACACAAACATGTCTACATAAATTGATCCATGGAAGATCTGAACTCCATTACCATGACAACATAAAGTCAACAACTAGTTTTTTCAGAACTCGGTACTGATTAAGCAATAAGTTTGATGATGTGCTGCCAAAGAAAATCAAACCTGTCAGTCAGAAGCCCCTCTCTTGTAGACAATGCTCCGAACAGAAACACAGATAGTAGATACATCATAGTAGTTGAAATGGTAGCATGTAATGTTCCAGTTGGTATTGAACGTTGTGTGTCTTTCAGTGAAGCAGACCGATTTGAACCAGCCATGATTCCTGTAACTGCTGGGAAATAGAGACCTAACAAAGCACTGAAAGAACAAAACAAAGAATGTTAGCAAGTGCATACTGAATCTACAAAATCGATAAATGAAAATTGCAAGTAATTAGAGGATCTTAAAAACAAGTATCAACAACAAAAGGAGGACAGACTTAAAATCCCAATATATAGACCCATTTGGATCAGGAACTCCAGCATTGTTTGTTCGTTGGTAGTCTGAACTCCAGTTGTCTTTCAATGTAGTTATACTCAAACCAGTTATCCACTCTAGGTAGGAAAAACATCATCAGAAATACAACACAAGAAAAACAAAAGAGAAAACTATGAAAGAATTATTGGCAAGTGGATATTTACTTGAAGCATTTGGCCTTGGTGCAATAAAGACACCGATGTAAATGCACAGGATTGAGAAGAGCACTGATATTAAGAAAGCAGGTGCAACTTTGTTGATAATTTTGACGCCACCAAATACAATAAAACAAAGCAATATGGTCACGATGATGCCGTAGACCTGGAGGTCATGCAAGTTGGGTGTTGAGATAGTTGTTGCATTGCCTGCTGCGGTACCGTTTACGAACGTATTGGTGACCACTGTTACACTCTCTGCTTTTTAAAATCGCTACAAGTTAATTCAAATAAAATGAAATGAACATTAAATTTCAGTAAACGGAAATCATATATATGCATCACAAAAGAGAGAAATATATTTTAACTTAACACTCCAAAGGAAGAAGTTGCCTATGTACCACAATAATATCTATATTATTCAGTCTGTACTGCTAGAAGAAACTATCTCCCAATTAGCCTTTAGGCAAGCTTGTATTTCATTCTAAATTTTGCAAAAAAGAAAAAATCATCCATGGCATGAAAAAAAATCTAATTTACACACATTTTTTTTCTCGAGCACAATTTCCGCACAGTTGTACCATGAAATTTCTAGAAATAAGCCAGATTATGCAACTTAGTCCATTTTATTGTAATTAAGTTAATAAAAAAGGATAGGGTAATCATATAATCCAATGTAAATTTTCTCTTCACTGGTAAAGACCTGATTAACTAGATAAACAACATAAATTTCAAGTGAAAACTAAATAAATTTCAAGTGAAAACTAAACTAAGTGTAAAATCCATGGAAAGCAAGTGTGTAAGCTCTAAAAAAATATTAAAGTTTTATAATATAGGAGAGGGTATTCTACAGACATGAAAAATTTCAAGATATTGAATACATTTAGAATATATCATCAGCCAATCAATCTGTGCAAGTGCAATTCAAATTTGGTATATATTGAAAACATATACTCATGGTTTCCATGTGCTTGGAAACATAAATTCTGGCTACATGTTTTTTGTTCCTTGAATGGCTTGCAGCAATCAACATAAAATATCTGGATCTACTGTGTTTCCTAAAGACCTAAACAATGTGCAAATTTATTGATCTATTATTTTGGTGTTCACAAACAAACTAGCAGCAAGTGCAGTTCTCAAACAAAGTACCTTGAAACAATTCAGCAGAAGGAACAGCATCCAAAAAGGTTTCGACAGCTCCCAGCACATACCTAAAAATAGTGGTTTATAACAACATAATAGGTCAAAATGCATCCCTTGGAGAGTGAATGAGAAATAGTGAAGCGTGTGTAAATGCTCGTCACACACAACAAAAAGTAAGGATGCAGTGAAAATTGTATAGTGTAAAATCTCATTAAGCACAGTTGCATATGAAACAAGAGCCACTTCCCACATTCCATAATATTGTATGTTTATTTCCCTCTTTTCATCCTTAATTGGGCTTGTATCACCAATGCAGTTCTCTAAAGAACAATATCAACATACAAGTTTCACACCAAACTGCAATATTGCCTAATATCAAAAGGTGGTACGACACTAATAATCCACCACTTCTACCATACCACAAAATATGTTTCACTAAACACCATATAATTAAATAGCAAGAAATAGAATTCCTGTACCATATTCCAAACAGTGTCACCATACTAGATTACAATACCAAGATAACTTTGACCAAAAGGAAACATGAAAAAAAAATGACTCTTCGGAAGTTCACCATCAGACTGTTGGCACATTGTAATGGAGACTTACATAGCTCCGGCAACTGCATTCCCAAGGAAGAAACACAATCCAATACTAACTCCAACTTCCGGACCAAGTGCCCTGCCAATGAGATAGTAAGGGCCACCACCCTGAGGGTCAAAAAGAAAGATGAGTCAGTCCATTTGTAGTTGAGCAAGGTGGAAAGGTTAATTTATATGGTGGTTCTTGGTGGATATGCTATACATCATCTCATCTTGTCCAATTATCGAAAATAAATATTATGGTGATGAATATTGGGCACTTGGCCTCACACTGCTTTTCTTGTTTCACAAAGAAATGGCAATCTCTTTCCCATGGTATTACCAAATATTATAACATACCTTCATCGCCCCATTCGTCGCAATTGCACTTAATGATATCGTAGTTAAAAATGTGCATGAACCACAAAATGCGACTAAAACAAGTGACTGCCATACGCCTCCCATACCAACGATCCTACAGAAACCAGAAAAGAAACAATTGAATGTTGATGATTTGAACAGATTGCCAAATTATGCATAAGGGTGCAATTTGAATAGAGATACAAATTTTAGAATGTGAAATATCCAATAAATAAATAAATTCCAACAATAATTTAACATATATCAAGGTCCTCAAATGGAAGAATTGACACCAATTCCCACAGTGGAGAACTGGATATCAATATTTGCAGTTTTACATTACTATGTCTAGACTTGATTATATAGTAGTAAATAAATAGAGTGTAAATGCAATATGAACTCATGAAGGCTTCACCAAGAAGTCACTTGCACTACGAGGTCCTTGTTTGCATGGAAACACTAATATTACTACTAACATAATCATATTTCCGTGTCAGAAATCAACCAGTAATGCAGAAGGCATAAGTGGAACTTATACTAAACGAAGGCACGCCGAGCACGGGAGGAAACACCTTGTGTCTTATGCACATGTAGAAAGAACAGACGCAAAGATTTACCAAGTAAAACGAATATAATAGATTATTCCCAAGATGTTCTGCAGGCATGGCACGAATACACCCATCATGGTATCAAGTTTAGTTTCAGTTTCCTGCACACCAGAGAAAAAAAAAATGTAACAAAAATATATTTCAAGGAACTGTCTATAGCTCCTTTGGTGTTGGTGGGTGTAAACTCCCACTAAATACCGAGGTGGGTGTGACGTCATGGGCGGTATCGCGCGTTGAAAGTGCGAGAACGCACGGTCTCGCGCAGCGAAGGCACGAGAGCGCGCGGTTTCGCGCAATGGAAGAGCGAGACCGTTCGGTCTCGCGGAATCAAACAGCGAAACTGTCCACCGGCTCCATTTAATTAGTGCTTAATTACTTAATTAGCAATTAACTAATAATAATTAGCAACTAATTATCCTAATTAGTGATAATTAATAATTAATTAATCGCTAATCAAGATAATTAGTCGCTAATTGAATCAGCATGGCACCGGTCTCACTCAGTGCTTGTGCGAGATCGTTCTGTCTCGCTGTACCATTCCGCGAGACCGCGCGGTCTCGCGCTGTTGTCCCGCGAGACCGTGCGGTCTCGCGCCTTCGCCGCGTGATACTGTCCATGACGTCATTCCCACGTCATTCTCGCGCAACGGTTGTGCGAGATCGACAGTATATTTATGCAAAAATTTTTACATCCCGAATATTTATAAGAAAAAATTGAATAAACAGTGTATTTTCAAATTTAATTCCATTCTCCCCTCTCTACGCCCGCGCCGCCACCTCTCCTCCCACGCACCTCGTCCTTCTCAACCCATGCCGCTGCACCTCTCTCCCCAACCCCACTGCCGACGCTTCCAATCTCCACCGCCTCCTAGTCCCAGTCCCGGTGGCTGGGGAGAAGTAGTAGGAGACCACCGGCTCCTCTCCTCCCACATTCAGCCACTGGCCCCTATCACTCAAATCTGGAATAAGGTTGGGGAGAAGTGGAATCGATGACAACTGGAGAGGAAGGAGGGGAAGCTACAGATGCAAAGGGTGCTGCACTCTGCTGCAATGGTGGAAGCGGACTAAGTGCCGGAGTAATGGCGAAGGGAGTGGCCGGCGACGGATTCCTCCTCAAGCACGCAGCGGCGGCGGCGGGAAAGCTCCATCCTCTTCAAGCATCGAGAAAGATATGCCGCTACCATGCACATGCCAGGAGGCCACAGGGTGGCCATCTACAGACTCCAGAGTCAACAAGAGAAGGAAGGACGCCACGGACACGGAGCTGAAGCTGATAATGGAATTCTTAACATTAGCCTCTCCTTTTGGGCAGCGATGGATAAACCAACCATGTCGGCGGAGCTCACCTTTCTCCTTGCTGTAGAAACAACCCAACCATGTCTCCATCTCAGGTAAGCTTCAGCTAGCTAGCTTTTTTTAGTTGCCTCCATTCCTTAAATTCTTGATTCTCTCACTCAAATAGTCTAAGATGGTATATTGAATGTGCTTATTTATAGAATGGATATAACTTATTCCATCATCCAAAAAAAAGAATGGATATAACTAATCATTTGTTTAATTGTGCAGTTATACCAATGAATGGATAGGGAAAAACTATAATGGGGACATCAAAGGAAAAAAAAACAGTAATTTGTCATGATGTTAACTTATATTTCATATATGACATGAATATATAGGATTTTCCTTATCATGCAAGAGATTTTGATCCACTCACAGAAAAGGTTTAAAATGCCTCTTGCATCTCTATATGCAACTTTGGTCCTATCATTTAATTAAATTAATGTCGAATTTTAGTGATTGGTACTAATGGGCTATACCTTAAGTTTCTACTACAACTACCTAGGTGGTGTGGTAGTGAATTATTGCTTTCTGGTTACTGCTATAAATACAAGATACATCTTTTTTTCTTTTGGTTTCAAAATTCCTGTGCGTGAAGTTTATATTACTAAACTTTGTTTTCAGAAAAGAAAAAAGAAAGTGAGTTCAAATAGATCATCTTCTTATAAATCTTTAATTTAGCACATAACAATGCATAATTACAATCACAAAACAATGTATAGTCATTTTGTTTATAGTTCTCAATAACTACAAATTATCATATCATCATCTATGGCAATAATTGACTGCTTGCTTTATAAGAGTGACGATTAGATTTGATTACATTGCATCATGTGCTCACCTTATCTTCTATTGTAGGCGATGGGCACATTGACACATCTAATATCTTTTCGTCCGTGCACGCGCGTGTGATGTGTAGATAATGACACATATATTATTTGAGTTGTCAGTAAGTACTATAGTCACATTCGGTGGTCACTAAAACCTGTTCTAAATATCGTTGCCCAGCATCTCTTTTATGTTTACTCGATGATTATGACATTTTGAGCTGATAAAATAGAAGATATCATGGAGAATTCCATAAGAAATATTGCTAAGTACAGTTTTTTGAATAGTTCAGTACAATGCTTAGTACATAATACTTATTTGGACGGCACACTAGGATTTGATTTTATACTGGTTATTTTGTTGAGGAACTTTTGAGATTAACCCAAATATCAGACTCAGAGCACTTGCCAATTCTAATCACCTGACACTACGTATTTCTTCTTGATTAAACTGATATGTCCTCTATTTTTGTTCCCTTCTTACACGTGCAGAGAACTGCAGCAGCAAGAGTAAGAGCCGGTTATGCAGGCAAGCTATAAAAAGCAAGGGAGTTTGCAGAAAGACAAGAAAAAAAATGTCAGATGAGAGGACAAGGTTTGAGAGAGGAACATTATTTTTTCTTGATCTCTCTTGCTATGAGTATTTGATACTAATTCATAGCCTGAAGAATTACAATGAGCAAGCGGAAAATGAGGTCTGTTGTTTTATGATGTTGCTAGCCTTTTCAAAATGTGATCAAACGTATCACTGAGTTACATTATTTGTTATATGTGATTCAGTTCCATTTGGCTTAATTTTCAGCTACAATTTATGTTCGTTTTATCCAACAATCTACCAAATATTCTCTTTGCAGTGAATTGATGTATAAAAGTCCTCACTGAACTGATGGTGTTTACATAAATCTGGATGGAAGAAACAACCGTGTATCTAGGTTATTGTCATTAGCTACACATTATCTCTAAAGAAGAGTGTTCAGTGTGGATTCCGGACTGACAGTCGTTTCAACAAATACTCCCTCCATTCCAAAATACAAGGGTTTTTGGTTGGATGGGACACATCCTAATACTACGAATATGAATATGGACAGAAACAAAATTTCTTATATTTTGAAATAGTGGGAGTATATAACATGCTGTGGGAAGTTATAAATCCTTCTACTCAAAATTGCTACTACTATATTTAGCCATGACAACTTGATTTTAAGCAATTTTAAGAACAGATAATACTGCAAAACAATTTACTCAAATTTATGGCGTACGACCATTTCTCAATTTTATCTACTGATTGAAATGACCTATCGCTACCCCCATTAGCCTCCATTGTTTGTGAGCTTGAATATCAGAAATTGGAATTGAAAACTTGCTAGGAAATTTCCTTTACGTTATTATCATGTTTAATGGCCAATACAGAGAGTTTTTAAACAGGAATCGAAGTCATGCAATGCATGACTATGTGGCTAGTAAATAGGGAATGCATGAACAAAATGATGATTAAAATTAGAAACTGGACTTGTAAGGTCAGACGGAAAACAACCTTGGGGTATCCAATGGCAATCCCTGCATTTTCTCCATCCCTAGTACTAGCAGATGCCTGAGCTTGTTCGCCTACCATTCTGTTCAGATTCATGTATGCCATGGTTGTTAACGGTTATTTATTAAAGCAGCATATGGTCAATATTTCATAAAATTGAATGCGGGTAAGAGCTTCAATTAGAAGCAGAGCCATAAAACAAGTCATCATACCTCTTAAGTCCCAAAATATTGACCAGAGAGTCAAAACCAAACAGCTCAAGTTTTGAATCGCCTTGAGATCCATTAAAGCTACGCCCATTAGAAGAAGCCATATGCATTCTTGCATCAGTGCGTAGGTTAGTTCCAGGCTTGATGTACCTAATATATAGATAATTGAATAAATCAGTTTTTGCATGGTTCACACCACTGGAGAAATCATTTATACAATCATAACCAGATAAGTAATGTAGGAAAGCAGTAACTATGACCATCACATTTCAATGGTGAAATAGAGTAACTACTTTAAAAGAGGGCAAATTGATTACATAATTCATTTGTTTCTAGATACCAACCATTCTTCCCATATCAACAAATTAATATAGGATCACAGCGAAATAACTATATTAATAAGGCATTTTAATAGGCATCATAGGGATTTCATATATAATAAATTCCTCTATTTGTTCTTATATGTAATTTCATATGTTGAGTGTGTCCAAAAAAACCAATTTTATATGTTGAGATCAAAGCTTAGAAGTTTGACTACAAGCAGATCTAACAACTTACAGCTGTGTAATAGCCCAACTGATGAATTTAAAGAGTCATACCATGGATTTTTTTTCAATGTCAGGTAAAGTGTCTAAATTCTAAGAACTATCTTTAACCAAACAGACCATTTGCTCAAAAAAAAAAAACAAAGCAACCAATATAACGACCTGTCCAAACTACTGCAACATTAATCCAGAGCTCCACCAATTATTTTCATATACAAGCAAGCTTATAATACCTCAGATTTGACGAGTGTGACAATGTAGGTGCATTACTCCAACGGTCCAACCAATAGAACACACCTAAACGAATTCTAACAACCAGAACTCTAAGGCTCTTAGCTATAGGAATCATCCTAAAAGGTTGAAACACCTTAATTTAGTAGCAACGCATGACTCAGGACGCTGGAAATGAATTTACTAACATTGTGGACATGTCATGATGCTATGTCATTATAAACATCACGAGACGGATTTAAAAAACATTTTGGGACCTTGTGTTCATAAAATCAGCAACAATGAATTCATTCATTCCCTTGACCAAAAAATGTATTCCTTCATTCAGAACTCCAGCTGAACAACAAGGATTTGGATGGATTACTCAATAGCTCAATTACCAGATCATTTGGTCCAATTTTGTACTATGATCAACAAGCCAATGCAGTGGACACATTTATCAGCAACGAAGGGCAACAATTCAGGCGGGCACAGACGCATAGATGGACCTTCCTATTTGGCTATTTGCTCCAGAAACTGTAACCCTGTGACCAAGCCACCATGGCATTATAAAACCCATTAGACCAGGTATATCTGTTTTTGGGCCGAGTTTAGATCCAAATTTTTTCTTCAAACTTCCAACTTTTCCATCACATCAAAACTTTCCTACACACACAAACTTCTAACTTTTCCGTCACATCGTTCCAATTTCAACCAAACTTCCAATTTCGACATGAACTAAACACACCCTTGATTGGATTGCAGCATCAAAGACAACCAAAATAACATTCTTCAGGCAAAAAAAAAAAAGTTGATGCTATAGAATACTCGAAAGTAGAGGATACCTATACTACACTTGCAACTTGCACCTATGGAACAATAATTTCTAGTTGAAACTGTAGTGTACTCATGGAGAACCAATTGCAGCGTACGGCCTAATATTAGTAATATTGCAACATCAAGCAAATCAATCCACATCATTAAATCAACAAATGCCGAATTCCCCACAAACCACCTCACAACACGCAACGTCCGTGAAATGCGCACCAAGAAGCTCACCTGGGCCCTGCGGAGGCGGAGGCATCGGCGGAAGATCCGAACTCCATGGGCGCCATCTGGACGACGGCGCGGTCGTGCGACTCCACCGTGCGGTACCGCTGCTGCGGCGCCGGCCTCATCGCCGGGGCCTCCTCGTCGTGGCGGCCGGCCCCGCCGAATCCCCCTCTCTCCATACCTCCCCCCCCCCCCACCCCAACCCAAGAGGTCGACGAACTGCACTGCACGGCACAGGGCGATCAATGATGTGAAAACCCAAGGGTTGGGTCAGTTAGCTAAGGAGCGGCCATGGCTCTACGAGGTCGGCATTGGCCGAGGCTCGCCGCCGGCGCGCTAGCTGCTTCGGGGGGCGGGGGTCGCCGGCGTCGAGCGGTGGCGTGCGGCGGCGCGGATGAGATGAGAGGTGGCGGGGCGGGGAAGGAGGAGCGGCGAGAAAAGGACGGAGAGGTGGGAAAGGAGCGATGATCAAGTGTTTTATGTTTTTTCGCCGTGGGACCAGATCCGGGATCCTGGGAGAGTCGGTAGAGGCAACTTTAAGCTCATATTCGAAAAATCAACTTCATCAGCTAATAGTTGAGAAATGTGAATCGGACATATAGGGCCTGTTCATTTTGATGCAAAAAAAAATCTTACCAAATTGTCTTGCCAAAATTTTGACAGGATTTCTTATATAGTTACCTAAATTTGGTAGCAAACTAAATGTAGCCACTTTTTTTTTTGTAACTTTACCAAAATTTGGTAATGTTGAAAATGGCATCAAAGTGAACAGGCCCATAGTTGAGGAAGTCCAAATAAATTTTTTGAGTTAATTGCATATTGGACTGGCTTTCTTTACGATGGTCGCAGCTTGGACTAGGAACAAGCTATTATTTTCACTTTGGGATAGTAATTTTTACAAAATGTTACACTTAGGACCTAGTGTTCTTCTTCCAGCTCTGCTTCCTCACTCTCTCTACCTTCAGTTTGAGATTCACATACCTAGCTAGTTGGTTTTAGTAGAGGTAGAGCTCAAGCTCTACCAGTACAGTCATGCTCGAGCTCTACTCAGCCAGTCAGCCTTCGCTGCCCCTGCCACATTTATTCGTGCTCAAGATTTCATGTGCAGCCTTGATTAAGTGCCCTAGCTCCAATTAAGCTAGTGCTGCCATGGACGAACTTGGGCTAGAATGGGACCTATTGACTAGTTGGTGGAGCATAAGTGTGGAGTGATAACATATGGTGTTAGAATTTCCCACCGTACCACCGTGATTCATTGGCTATGTGCTTGAGCTCAAGTTGGAGCTCTGCCGTTTGCTGTGTTGAGCTTAAGACAGAGACTACCACACACTCAAGCTCAGGCGCTGACGTAGGTCAAGCACGTAGATGGAACCTGAGGAAGTGTGGTGAGCTCGAACCAAAACAGGGAAGAGAAGAGAAGAGGGGGAGATCTAGAGGAAGAACAAAGATTTCTGGTTCAAACTGAAAAGAATGTCCAACCTCTAGTTCAACATGCAACAATGGTCAATAAAAATGGCCAGGATGCAATTTTCTCTAGTTTTTTTATTCCTTGATCCGTTGCTCCACATCTCATTTGCAAAAGCCCAATCTTATCGATCTTTCCTCTGTTTCAGAAAACTGATGAACATCTTCATCTTTTCGCTTATGCTTATCAATTAAAATTTGAATTTTTAACTTTAAATTTACAGCTGATTTTAAGATTTTTTTTCATCGGAGTTCATTTTTCAACCTTTACTTTTACATTACTAAGAATACGTATATAAATGTTTTATTCACAAGTTAGTTTTCGTTTGCAAATATATCTTTGGCATATTCCGCAGATAAGCCAAACGATGAGGCTCAAAGTGTTCCATACTTTTAATGAGCTTTGTTATTAAATACGCGTACGCACTTTAAAAGAAGTACAGTACTACTACTGGTACGTACATCTCAAAAATATACCCGTACGCGCAAGTGCAAACACCGTACACCGACTGTTCGTCAAAGTGCACCAGTTTGTTGGCACGTACTACAGTTTAGAAAGACCACCAATTAATTTTCTGTCTCAAAGATAGAATAGAAAGATCACCTTTTTGGAGAAGAAAGCTCACCTGCTGGCTGCCGCTTTGCCTTGATGCGTTGCACACGGTTGCACCTTCCAAGTTCCAAGATTTAAACATACTATACTTGTGGAGTCAAATGAATAGACCAAACATCTTTTTCTTTTTTACTACCTCTGTTCCAGAATATTTATCGCTTTGAGTTTTTTTAAAAAAAATTTGATTTTTCATCTTATTCAAAAAAGTATGAAATTATTTTTTTTATTTGCTTTATTATTAAAACTACTTTAAGTATGACTTCTCTGTTTTTATATTTGCACTAATTTTTCAAATGATCAAACATACTTTTGAACAAAAAGTGAAAATGAATTATACAAATTCCGAAGGCATTAGTACAAGACAATCACACTAGGACAACGATCACAATAATAACTCGAACAAAAAGCCACTCCATTTGTCACAAGGAGACAAATAATACTGTTAGTATTAGTACTATTGAAGCGAGGCCACACAGGAAGAAAGAGAGACACCGAAATACGCCATTTAAACATGTGACTACTGTCCTGTTTGAGATAGATTGTAGAGTATATATATATGTTGTCGCAGATTATCAATTGAAATGTAAGAATAAATTAAATATTTTAAAATCAATTTAACGAATATCTAAAACAAGTGGATCTAAGAAACACAATAGAAAATTTTTTTCAAGAGTAGAGTAAAAAAATTGTTTCAATAATCCAATAAATAAAAGCTGAAAATGTACTTGTTAGACTCAAAATGCAAAATATCATATATTTTGGAGTAAATTGTGTTGACGGTACAAGAACTTGGCAGGTGGGTGCGATTAGATGAAAAACTTAAAAACAGAGCGTAGCGGTACAATAACTTGGCTAGGTGGGTGCGCTCATGGTGCAAAAGTTGCCACGTTACTATTCCACCTTAGCAGAATTGCTGCATCGGCTAAGTCCTATCTCATTTTATAGAAACCCCCCTAATATGATTTCTTGACATACACATATCTCCTTTCATCTTTCTTTACATGATCCTGATCGAGAGATGGTTGTGCTGGTGGCAACGCGGCGGTGACGGCGGAGGCAGCTACTCCAAAGACATGTATTGCAAAACATCCAAATCCCTGCAGAGGCAGCTACTCCAAAGACATCAGCCAACACAGAGAATTGGCACTTCGTTAGTTCCAAAATAGCTCACCAGACTGAGGCATAGCTCCTGCGGCTGCTGGTTGCTTGTCGTGCGCGACAGGAGGTCCGGCGGGGATCCCCTGTACTCGTCGTGTCCGGTGGAGGCGGCGCCGCTGGCTGTGGACGAGGCGGGGAACAGGGACTTGACGTTGTTGTCGGAGACTCAATTTGCGCCCAGCGAATGTGGAAGGAAGGAGCCAGCAGCGAACGCGGCGCTGGTCATGGTGCCACCGGTGCTGCCGAACCCGTAGGACGTCGAGGTCGCCGCTCGGTGGCCTCAGGCTGCTCTGTTGACGCCGCGGCCGGCGGTGGCGAGGCCTTGGCGCGGCGGGGCCTCTAGATCTTTCCAATCTTTCTACCAAACAATAGGAAAACATATCCATCCGAAGAAGTAATTGGAAAATAAAAGTTACTAGGGAATTTTCTGTAAAATGAGATGGTCAATGCTAATGTGGCACTTTCGCTGAGGTGGAACAATGGCGTGGCAACTTTTGCACCATGAGCGTACCCACCTAGCCAAATTATTGTACCACTACGCTCGGTTTTTAAGTTTTTGCACCTAATCGCACCCACCTGCCAAGTTCTGGTACCGTCAACGCAATTTACTCTATATTTTGCTTGCTTGGGTGGACAATCCGTTCCAATAGTCTTAGTTCAACAAGATGTGTATTATTCTCCCAAGCAAAATGTACTTATTAGACCCAAATTGCAATATATCATAGAACTGATGATTTCTGTGTAATAGCAATAGTGTACGTGCAACATACATTTCCGTAATATATCAGGGATATATATATATATATATATATATATATATATATATATATATATATATATAATATAAAACTGTAAAAATACTTGGAAATCACATATAAATTCAACTTATTGCTTCTGAGACTTTACAATGCATTCTATCCATCCTAAAATATAGAAATATAGAACTAGATTAGATATGACCTAATACTACGAATTCGAATATGATAGTTTATAGTATCTAATTTAATTCTAGGTTTTTTTATTTTGAAACGAATGGAGCAGAAAACGATGGATTTTTCATGAGAAGTAAAAAATTGTACTCCGTTGAACATTCTCCACTTGATTCTACTGGCTTTTTTTTTTGGTTGTTGAGATGCTACTGCGACGTGACTAGCTGATCGGTGAACTTTTCTAGTTCGGGTTCATGGTGGGCGCGGTGTGTACTTCGGCGGACCCACAATGCCCAACCTACCGGCGCTCAAATATTGTGATTGATGCTTTAATGATAGGTTAATCACGCCTGTCTGGCTGTCTCTAAAGGAAAAGTTAAGTACTAACTGTGAGCTTCGCACACACGATGAAAATAACAAAAATAATTTTTAGGCTGTGTTTACTTTCTGAAATTGGAAGAAATTTGAGGAAAGTTGGTAGTGCGGAAAAAAAATTAGGAGTTTATGTATGTAGAAAAATTTTGGATGTAATGTGATATGATGTGATGTGAAGTTGGGAGTTGGGGGAAGTGCCTTATTCACACATAAATAAATCTGGAAAAAAATGACAGTAAGTCATTTAATTAGTGCAATTTGTGTGCTGGAATTTCGTTATGATACGTAATATACGTTTGCTCTTTTTTTACGACATGGATGTTGTTTTTACGACATGAATACGACAGCAAATCAGTGATTGAATTCCCTGCAAAAAAATAAAAATAAATCAGTGATTGAATTAAGCGCCTCAGAAAGCAAGGTTTGAAAAACCGATAATAGCCGCTCGGTTTATCGGCTACCCCGAATCAATTTTGCATTGACGAACTGATCAATCTGAAAAAGAATAAACCGAAATTTATTTTTCTGCCAAAACAATCTAAATTTCGTCAGTTATCACTTATCAAACAGTACCTGCGATCGCTAGGGAGCAAGGTTCGGACAAGTGGAACATAAGAGAGAAGAAGAGCATTACAAGACTAGGGCGATTAATCAGTTTTATAGGATCGCTAAACATCCATCCGACTCACAAATAATCGCACAGAATCAACCAATCACAAAGCTTGTTACAGTATTATTTATATGGGTCTAGTTAAATGCAAGTTTATACGCGTCGTATGCAGATTGAAGAGATAGGGTCGTACGTATAGTCAAGTTTTATTACGGTAGATTAGGAAGATATATAGATTTACATATATATGGTTGCCTCCCATATGAGAAGAACACATAATTATATACTATTACAAGTGGATTAGCTCAGTCATCACTCATTAATCAGAATTATGGCAGACTGCATTAGGCAATTTCCAACCCAAAACACTATACATAGTTTCCATAAACTCCACATCATTAGTACTAGACACTACTCTTTTAATGTAAACACCACTATCCATACTTAAATTTAATACTATTTATCTCACATGATATCTTGGATGTTGTGTAGAAACTATGTCTCATGCAAGACATGGTTTCCTTCTTTTTCCTCATTTATTCACTCGTCACATCATTTTCCATCCTAGATGACAGCCTATTTAATACTATGAACACCATCCTAGTCATTGGGTTGTGAATGGCCTTAGTGCTAATAATGCCCGAATTTTGATATTGCCATCTCCTCTAAGGGCAAGTTTTATACTATGGGTAGTTGTCACGTCTAATTTTATCCATGTAAGATAAGAGATGATATATACAATACACCACATCTACATCATCTCTATCATTATAACCCAAATAATTTTATTTTATTTGTTTGTCCAATCCCCTCTTTCTTTCATCTCCTTTTTCTTGGGGTTTGTGTGGAGGTTGCCCGTTGCGTAAGAGGTGGCTCACATTCTCTTTCCTCAATTATTACTTTCACCTTATAATTCAATTCTATATGGTATTTTTAGAGACAACACATTAAGCATTATACTACTTGCCCTAGTCCTTCTTTCTTCACCTCTTCCCCTCATGCACGGCCGTACTACTACTAGTACTCCACACCGCAAACCAGCCAACCTCCTCCCCCCCTCCCCGTCACACTCCACACCGCGCTCTCCTCCCCCTTTCCATTTCCGGAGCTCATCAATCCCCCCCACATTTCTGCAACCCAAAAATTTATCTCACACCAACGATCTCTCTCTCTCTCTCTCTCCCTCTCTCCCTCCCCGTCTCGTCCCCTCCAATCCCCAATCCCGCCGCGCCGCTGCCGCCGCCGCCGATCTCCATCACCGCGAGCGGCTGTGCCGGCGTCCTGCCGCATCCTCTCCGGTGAACGACCGTACGCGCATCCTCTCTCGCTCTGTGTGTGTACGTGGCTCTCGTCCGCTCGAATCGCACACCTCCTCGATCCACCCGCATTCGCCAAATTCGTGCCCCAGTTTTTGCTCCGAATCGGTAGATCTCGGTCTCGGGTCGGTGCTGCCTTTGCCCAATCGCGCGGTCCGAGATTTTGGGCCGTTTTTGGTTTGGGGGGATCTCACCGGTGCTATTTCCTTCCGCGAATTCGCGCTGTTCCATTTCAAAAACCACAGGGGGCGACGAGATTTTTTCCCCCCGTACGGATTGCAGCTTCCACTGTTGGGGGTACTGGTGCTAGTCGCGGCATTGGATCGACTGGCCATTGGGGAGGGGGTTGGTGGTGGTGGGTTGGTGGTGAGGCCTGTGATCCGCGCTGCCCGCCACAGCCAGAGACTTGGGGGGTGGGGGCGATGAGAGCTGGCGCCGTGGCCTCGAAGGCGGCGGCGGCATGAGCGGCGTCGCGTCGCTGGGGCTCAGGTCGTCCGGGAGCTATGGATCCTTGCAGCAGTCCAACGGCCAGTCGCCGGCGCCGGCGCCGTCTCCGCCGCTCGCCGCGAGGAAGGCCGGGAAGATGTCCTTCGGAGGGGCGGGCGCTGGAGGCCGAGGCCTCCTCTTCGCCCGGATCTGCAAGCTCACCAGCCGCCGCCGGCGGATGCTCCTCCTCCTCCTCGTCGCCGCTGCCGTGCTCTTCTGCTTCCTCTTCTCATCACTCGTCAGTAAAGGTACAGCCTATCTTATTCCATGTTTTCTTATTAGCCTGTGTGACTATCAGACCAAATATTTTGTTATGCACTCAAATGATGTAATGCAACTTGCATCATCATACATGTACAAGCATCTGGCTTTTATGAATTTTAGTTATTTTACATGGTTATTATAGGATATTAGGAAGTGTTATTATGTGTAGTTGACAAGTACAAATGCTCTAGTGAAGTGAAATCGCGATCAACATCTTTAGTAATGGCAAAATAAAAAGGCAGGATGTACTATCTACTACTACTACATTGGTGTTGGCTCTCATTGCCTTTTTTAAGTCAACATGATTTTTTATTGTGTAAGCATTTGATCCCCTTGACCTTGTTTACTTGCATTCTTCAATTTGCATCATAGCTGACTGTTGTGATGCATAAAAAATGGATTGCTATATTATAAACATTAAATAATAGTATTGAGTAGTGACCCAAGTTTTGAGTCCTTGGTTTTATATTTGGCTACAACAGGCACTTATCTAATTATGGAACTGTGGAACTGTGTTTCATATTTTATTGGGATGTATGGTGGTAGGTGTATTTACTGTGACTTAGATATTTATGAAAGTGCATACCTCGCAATGAGAGACATTAGTGTTGATAAATCTGTCAACATTTGATGCCTTTCTAGTACTGGCATTGTAGAATCGTGGTGTTGCTAGAATATTTTATTTGCTTGATCATTTGGTCAACTGCATGCTTATGTTAGCAACTAGTCTGCTACTTCTCTCACTATGCATCTTGTTTGATTTTTCCTGATTAATGTATTTGTGATTCTTAGCCCTTTAATTTTATCCTGCAGTCAATCTGCACATTTTTTTTCATGATTAAAATAATAATAAACTTTGTTTCAGTTTGCATCTAGCCATTTCAGTCAATATCTTAATTAGGGCATGTTGACGGACTACAATACTAGATCCCTCACATGTTGTTCATACATCATGGGTTGGGAATCTTTGACAAAGATATAATAGTTAGTGTTCTGTCCATTCCCACATTACTGTTTGATAACTTGACATGTGTGCCCTTTCAAATATGTTGAGTAGTGCCTCATTTTATATGTCAACAGCATTTAGCCTCTAGTTTTGATTCGCCTATTCCATCTATGTTACAAATATGTGAAATAAAAAATGGCCGCCTTTTCTGCAATAAGGTATAATTGCTAATTTCTCTCTAATACTAATTAAAACAAGGCAACTGTCTTCTATTCTAATGGCGTTACTCATGGCTTACAACAATTAACGTACATCCGTCGCATGAATCTATCCATGTTGATATTGGTGGTTCTACCGAATATCTAATGTGTAATCATGATATGTTTTTTTCTCATGCTGCATGGGTCAAACAGTGTAAGCTATTTTCTTTTTGTTGTACTAACAAGATTGAACTTATGTGCTATTCAAAAGCCTACTAAAGTAAGATGCCATCTTTAACATTAAGTATAGTTTTTCTGGCTAATTTTTTTGCTTTCACTTTCATATATTTCTTATAATACTGAACTATGAAATCTCATCGTGGCCTATGCTAGATGAAGATGCACCACCTGGTATTGAAACCATGCTTGGAATTTCTGATCAAGTCCGGAGCTTTGTGAATCCTGTTTGGACATCTTCGGGTAGACCAATAACCCAGGGAGATTCTTTGAATGGGAATGGTTTGAATACAGCATCACAGACAGAAAAACAGTCTGACTCTGACAGTAGTCATAAAAAACTTCAGGGTCTCTCATGGAGCTTCCCGCCATCTATTGTACTGGAGCACCACCCTTGTGAAAATTTCTCATTTTCTCCTCCACCTATTGACAGGAAACGCACTGGACCACGGCGTAAGTTTATCATTTTGACTAATTAAATTCAGAGTTACAGAAGTGCTTCAATCTAACTGTAATATTTTGTACATTTGTAGCATGTCCTGTTTGTTATGTGCCTGTTGAGCAGGCCCTGGCATTGATGCCAGGTGCACCATCAGCATCACCAGTCCTTCAAAGCTTAAATTATTTGTCTGGTGATAATTTGATTTCAAAAGAGTCAAACCACGGTTCTTTGTTTGGAGGTTATCCATCATTGGAAGAGCGAGACAAGTCTTATGACATAAAAGACTCAATGACGGTTCATTGTGGGTATGTTTACATAGCTCATCTGCTTTAGCTTCTGCACATCTATATGATAACTATCTACAGAAGTACAAATATTAATGCATTTTAATAGTTTACAATGTAACTGAACTTTACTGCATTTTTCAGATTTGCGAGAGGGAAGATACCCGGTGTCAATACTGGGTTCGATATAGATAGAGCTGATCTTTCTGAGATGTGGCAGTGCCAGGGGATAGTTGTTGCTTCTGCTATTTTTGGTAACTATATTATCTTTTCTTGTCAATTGTAATTGCATATTTCATTTCAACTTGCTTATTTGTGCTCTCTCAGGAAATTATGATATAATGCAACAACCAAAAAACATCAGTGTTTTTTCAAAGGATACAGTTTGCTTCTTCATGTTTCTGGATGAAGAAACAGAAGCAGCAATAAAGAACACTACAACAATTGATAATTCTAAAAGAATTGGGCTATGGCGGGTGGTTGTTGTCCGCAATCTTCCATATTCAGATGCAAGGCGCAATGGAAAGGTACGCAGATTTTAGAAGTTTTTTATTTTCTAGTTATATCTGTGAGGCACCACATTCTATCATGAAGAGGCACAACTGGGCAGGTTAACTTTCTTGTGGACCATGTAAATAGTAAGTTGTAGAGTAACTAAGATAATTCAATATGTAGTTGGTTTATAAAAACATTGATCTCTGTTTATAAAGATGGAGGCTGCTCCTCTGTTCAGAATAATAATAATCTTATACATCATACATGACTTCATGATACATTATACAGTAATAAAATGCACCTTTACGCTGGCAGTGTAATTACTAAAGTTGCACTCGCTGTTAAGCTATGTAGATGCTAATTGATCTTGAGGTCTGTGCAAGTCTTTTGAATCTTTATTGCATTCTGCAGATTATAATTGATAGACCGTAGGCTGTAGCTGATACTCTGAATATGAAGTTTTTATTCTCTTTTCTACAAACTGAAATAACGCCATAGACCCCCCTTGGCCTTTTTACCATTTTCAGTGTTTACCTGATTTGAAAGCTATAGTTATGCTACTTGTAAAGGCAAATGATGCTATGCTTAATGTGAGTGGATTTGTTAATTTTTAATCATATATGACCTTGCGATCATCTCAAACAGGTTCCAAAATTGCTACTTCATCGTCTATTTCCTAATGTGCGGTATTCAATTTGGATTGATGGGAAACTTAAACTAGTGAGGGATCCTTATCAGCTATTAGAGAGGTAAATATCATATTTTCTCATCAATGTATTGATTGCATCCTGCAAATAGTTCAGGGAATAGGTATCGTTGAAAGTAAATTCAATAGTTGTGGCTGCTATGGATTCTCCATCTAATGTATAAAGACCTAAGTTGCATAAATTGTCAAAGTTTTATCTGAGCAATGGCATTTATTGTCTGTTCTCTAATAGCACTGTTATGTCACAGATTCTTGTGGAGAAAGAATGTTAGCTTCGCTATTTCCAGGCATTACAGACGCTTTGATGTCTTTGAGGAAGCAGAGGCCAACAAGGTTGGTGGAAAGTATGACAATGCTTCAATCGATTACCAAATAGAATTCTACAAGAGAGAGGGTTTAACCCATTATTCTTCAGCTAAGCTTCCTATCACGAGTGGTAAGTGCTTCTCCCTAGCTATTGAGTAGTAATCTTCCTTGCTTGCCTTATAACAGTATATTGTGTTCTCCAGACGTCCCTGAGGGCTGTGTAATTATACGGGAGCACATCCCTATCACCAACCTCTTCACGTGCCTTTGGTTTAATGAAGTTGATCGCTTCACCTCCAGAGATCAGCTGAGCTTTAGCACAGTGAGAGATAAAATAAGGAAACGAGTTAACTGGACTGCAGATATGTTCCTGGATTGCGAAAGGCGTGACTTCGTTGTCCAGGTACTTTTAATGGTTCTTTAGTCTGGAAATCCTTAAACATATAAGCGAGAAAAGGAAAACCAACACATGATCTTTTCTGGCATTTATTGTTGTTTTTTAGTCTTAACTTGCTTTACGCGCTTCTTACTTAACAGGCATATCACAGAGAACTATGGGAACAAATACTACGAAGTCCGCCTCCACCCCAGCCTCGTTTGGTGCGCCAGCAACCCAGAAAGATGCTTCCGGATAATACAGCAAAGGAACCTGGAAAAGCCTCCGGGTCCAAGAGGGTATCAGCGAAGCGGACACGGGATAAGAAATCAGGCTCGAAACGAGCTCATAGAAGTAAGGTCACTGGTGGGAAGGAATTCATCCAACTGTAAATCTCGTGGCAAATTTTGCTCCATACGATTGCGGTCAAATTCCGGCGTTGGGTTCATTATTTAACCTCAATTCATTCTCCCCCTCTCCAAAGGCTCGAAAATTTTGTCAGGAATTGTTGATAGAGGATCATTTTTTTGTGTTGTAAATAAACATTTTAGAATAAAGACGGATTCGACTAGCGGCTGCTTCAGTAAATTCAATATATGTTGAGTTCGTCTGGTGCAGAGTTTCAGACAATGCAGCGCAGCGGAAAGAAGACGGAAGGGGTGGGCCGTGGGCGTGGTTTGGCGCCATGGCGGTTATTCGTTGACCCGCCATTGCAGCCCGGCCCTGTTCAACTAAACTAAGAGCACGTACAATAGCTGGCTATATAACCACGTATCAAAAAGAAAAGACAAAAGAGAGAAAAAAGTGGGTTACAAATTTATAGCCAGCAGTAACACGAACTACAAGACGTTATGTGTGTATGAGAGATAGAACCGGATATTAATGGCATAGTATATTTTTATAGTTGATTATTATATGAATGGGCTATTAGATTAGCTATAGATGATTTGTAGCCAGTAGTTGACAATACTATTAAGCTTGCTCTAAACAAATTCCATTTTACCTCCCGTGGGTTAAGGAATACAAACGATTGGCCTGCACCCATCCCTAAAAACTGAAGCCACGACAGAATATATTCAGTACCCTCTATCCTAAACTCTAAACTATAAGGTAATATACAAATATAAAATTAGTATCACATGAAAGTATTTCAAAATATAAATCTAGTGATATAACATGCATATTACTTAGCATATATATGATTAGTATGATTATTAGTTAAAAGTTAGTGAGTTTGATTTTTTTAAATGACGTCGTATAATTTGGGACGGAGGTTCTATCTCACGTAGAGAGGAGATGGATTCGTGCGAATTCCTATTTCATGCATATGCATCAGCGGTGCATGTTTCGGCCATCCAGCCCACAAGGTTGGCAACTTAGAAGGAGAAAAGATTCGCAGTCTCATCGGCTACTCAAATTTCCTAATAAGCCAAAATGACTTGTTAGGAAATAAAAATTAATTTACAGGTAAAGTTTTTATATATGTGTTCTTAGCGACTTAAACCTAATGCTAAGAAAGAAACTACATTGAGAATATCTTAAAATCAACTTCAATGTTTGAAAATTCAAATTTTGTCTTTGCCTTTGACTTATTTTGACAACCAATGGGGCCTTCGGTCAACGAGACCACCGCCTTTTCTCCTGTCTCCCCGTCTCTCTTCGTTCGCATCGATATTGTTTGCATTGGTGCCTAAATCCTATCCCTGTCTGCCTCCCCTACCCATCTCGCTGGCGCCTGGAATCCCCGTATTCATGTCCGTCTCCGGCCACCCCCATCCCCTTCCTATCCTCTTTCTTCAGGCATGCGACGATGAAAATTTTAAAATTGAAATTAACACTGTTAGTTTTTTAATTGAAAAGTTTTCGCAACTTTGAGATGAAAGTGTCATATTGTAAGTTGAAACTTTGTGGGACAGCAATTTTTGTAAGATTGTGGTGAGCATCAATTCTCACTCTCCTGGGTACACCGTGAGACGCGGCATGAGACAAAATCGGCAGGGTGCGCGTGTGTGCAACTTATGTCGTTGGCGCGTCTGCACCAATTAGCACTCCTCGGATTCGGATTCATGTCAATTCTATAAATCTTGAAACATGTAGTTGAAAACATCAATCTAAACTCCCTAGCAATGTTGATATATATAGATGAGATAAGCTGGTAAGGTGACTCACGTTGTCTCTTAGATTCGAGTCACTTATATCGCAAGTGCATATTTCACATGAAAAACTGTATGAATTGAAATCGCGTGACTTGTGATGATTTAAGCTCTACCATGCTCTTGTTTATAAAGATATACTTTCAACATCTATTAACTTATTAAAGGAATAGAAAAAGAAGCTTTCATGTTCGCTCTCATGACTTAGAAATTCTCACATTAATCGGAGAAAAATAAATAAAACAAAGTCCATATAGGAATACAATTCCAAAAATTGCTGAAATTCGGAATTAAAAATAAAGAATATATAAAGAGAAGACTAGAGTCCATACCGGTATACAATAGTACTAAAGGAAATTTTTGGAATTAAAAAAAATAAGGAATATTAAAAGAGAAGGTTAGAGTCTATATACGCATGCAATTTAGAAATAATTGAAATTTAGAATTAAAAAAATAAAATAATAAAAATAGAGGTTAGAGTCCATATAGAAATACTACCTCCAACCTAAATTAGTGGTCGCTTTGACTTTTTTCTTGCAACGTTTGACCATTAGTCTTATTTGAAAAAATAGTGCAAATATATAAAAGGATAAGTCATACTCAAAGTACTTTTGATAATAAAGTAAGTCACAAACAAAATAAATAATAATTCTAAATTTTTTTTGAATAAGATGAATGATCAAAAGTTACAAACAAAAACTCAAAGCGACAAGTATTTTGGGACGGAGGTAGTGCAATTTATAAATACCAAAAATTCGAAATAAAAAAAGGAATATTGGAACAAAAGTATAAGAGTCCATATAGAATATAATTTAGAAATAATTGAAATTTTGGATTAAAAAATAAGGAATATTGAAAGTAGAGTTTAGAGTCCATATAGAAATACAATTTAGAAATAGCGGAAATTCAAAACTAAAAAGAGGAATATTAGAATAAGAGGCTAGAGTCCATAAAGAAATAAACTTAGAAATAACCAAAATTCGGAAGTAAAAAAATAACGAATATTGAGAGATGAGCGAGTTTAGAGTACGTATAGAAATACAAATAGATATAATGGAAATTTGGAATAAAAAACAAAGAATATTGAAAGAAGTGTCTATTGTCCATATAGAAATTTAGAACTACTTGAAAGTTGAAATTGAAAAAAAAAATAAAAGTAGAGTTTTGAGCGCATGTATTTCTATTAAATAACAGAAATTGAGAATTAAAAAAATAAGAAATATTCGAAGAAGTGTTCAGAGTCTATGCGGGAATTTAGAACTAATTGAAAGTGAAATTAGTACGTAATTTAAAATTATATTGAGATTTAATATATTTTAATAATGAAATGTGAAAATATATATGCTGTTATTCTAGCCGCGCAATCTGCGCGGGCCACCATACTAGTTATGATTAAACCAACCGTAGACACAATTGATGCCTGTACTCAACCCAACCTATGGATATATATGCAACATTAATATCAAATCAATGGAGGGTGGAAGGCAAGATGGGAACGGAGGGAGAGCAGCATTGGTGGCTCTTGTTGAGATGAAGGAGACCTGCCCTTAGGCTATGTTTTTACCCCATGTTTCCCAACTCATCTCCCTCGTTTTTCGCGCGCACGCTTTTCAAACTGCTAAACGGAGTATTTTTTGCAAAAAAAATTTCATACGAAAGTTGCTTAAAAAATCATATTGATCCATTTTTGAAAAAAAACTAATACTTAATTAATCACGCGCTAGTGGACCATTCCGTTTTCCGTACGCACTGTTCCGGTTGGGAACACGCTGGAGCGAACACAGCCTTAATTATGGTGGCAATTGGATTGGGGGTTGGAGATCAATCCAATAGATATGCATGATAGGAGTTAAGAGAAAATGGAGGGGATGATGGCATTGGTGGCTCTCGTCAAGACGTAGGAGGACTACTCTTACGGCCTGCTTGGCAAGAGAAGTGAAGAGGAATGGGAGTTTGAAGGAGGGAGTTGATGGTGGGATTGGCCATGTGAGTTATATTTTTTAGTCCCCATCCCTTATTTAGTTTTCGTGTCAAATTCCCTCCCAGTCTCACGAATTAACATGCATCCCCCAGGTAAGAGATCGGTGGGAATTAGACCCCTTAATTCCCCATCTCAAACCCTCTCGAATCCCTGAGTCTTCCATCCTACAGACTTAAACTCCCAGATATCCTAAACCCCTATTTCCTATCACTAACTCCCTCCAACCAAACATGCCGTTATGGCAGATCTTTGATTGGGGGATGGAGAGAAGCAGTTAGCGGCTGATGAGATTGGACGGACGGAAAACAGTTGTGTGGTGAAGGTGTTACCAGATGGCAAGATGGGAAACGAGCATGAGGGGCGGGGTATACGTGCTTGACAAAGAGAGTGGTTGGATTAGTGTCGAGTGAAGAACAAAAGAAGTTTAGGGCTTTGACTACCCCTTCTTCTTCCTCCTCTTCCTCCCCCTTTTCCCAAGCCATACACTCTGACGAATGGCGATGGCGATGATGGATGGCGGAAAATGATGGCGACGGTAGATCCGTGCGTGTATGAAGTGGGCTCGTGCGCGCGAGGCGACGACGGATCCGTGTACGTGAGGTGACGGCGGATCCGCTCCACGCTAGCCTTGTCCTCCTCGATAGCTGTGCGCTGTCAAGCCTGCCTCCCTCTGTCACTCCTCCCTCCTTCGCTGTCGTGCCGCCCTGCCGCGTTTGCTCCGCTCGTCGCATTAGCTAACTGAGGTCGCTGTTGCTCGTGGTGATGGAGATATATTTGTGAGAACGCCGTTGGTCAGGAGCTTGGCCGCCTCATCTTCCATCTTGCTGGCGGAGGCGCTCGACCCAACGGTGATGAAGCCGAGGCATTCACTCCTTCTCGGTAGTGGCAGCAGGCACGAGCGGAGGATGCGAGAGAGCAACGGTGGACAACGGCGAGGCTATAGCAGCGACAAAGCCGAGGCATGCTTTCTTCCCCGTGGCAGCATCGGGCACGGCAGAGGGAGGAAGGGCGCAGGAGGGATGGTACGGAACTGTGGATGGTGGGGAGAGGGGAAAAGAGATGGTGGGGCCTATGGATGGCCAGTGCTTGCGGCCGGCCAAATTCTAGCCCATGTTTGGCAAGTGCTATTTTTATGGTAAATGGGATGGCCATTCTGTTAGAGTGTTTTTTTTTTTCTAAAGTTGCTAAAATTTAACTTGGAGAGTGGGGTTGGGAGGCTATTAGAGATTGTCACATAGCTTTGTACATAACTTTTTTTTTACATAAAAATAGTAGTACTATTTTAAGAAAACTTTACCTAGTGAAGCATAATTATAGTATATAAAAAAACCATAAACTTAATTATGTGCGGTAAGCCGTCCAAGAAAGATGACTTCAGCTTCGAAACAAACCCGATGCCAAAACTCAAAACCAGATCTACCACTCTCAACTACCTCCGTCTCAAAATATAGTCACTTTTGGCTATAAATCTAGATGCACAGTTGTCCAGATTTATACTAAAAACGCTTATATTTTGAGACGGAGGGAGTATATCAATTAGAAACGCTCATTTCCCTTAAAAAATACACTTTGTCGAAATCAAAGAATGTCTTGCGCGCTAACCACACTTATCGCGTGATTTTATGCACAAAAAACAATACTATTAGAAACGCTCAACACACACACGCCCGAACAGATCAAGCTCTGACTCGTTATGCGTTCAAATCTCCCACCTAAACTAGCACTAATCAACCCACGAATGATTACTTTTTTACTGCCAATGCGCCGTCCAAACTAATAAGCCGAGTCAGTCAAAGTCGGACTCGGACCGAAGACACACTCCACACTCCACACTCCCACTACTCCGAACACGTGTCGGCCTCGCGCTTATCCGAGTCCGATTCGGACCATGCCCGCCTCCCTTCCCGCCGCCTTCCTCCTCCCCGCATGGTCGCCTCCCCCACTATAAATCGAGCAGCGCCACAGCCAAACCCAAGCAAAGCAAGCTAAGCATCCGATCCATCAGCAACCAAGATCTCAGTGAGTGAGTGAGACTCACCGCGCATTATCGCCGATTTCGATGGGCAACTCGCTGGCGTTGCGGTGCGTCTCTGGCGGCGGCGCCGCGAGGAGGCCTCTGGTGATCGGGCCGGATGGGCGTCCGGTGTGCGTGGAGGAGGCGGCCACCGGAGCGGCCGAGCTGATGATCGAGGCGCCCGGGCACGTGGTCGCGCGCGCCGCGGACGCGGCGAAGGAGCGGCGGGTGCGGGCGATGGCGGCCGACGAGCCGCTCCGCGCCGGCGAGGTGTACCTCCTCGTCCCCGCGATCCGGGCCGGCGCGAGGCTCGGTGACCGGGAGGTGGAGGCCATCGGCCGCCTCATCGTCTCCGGCGGCGGCCGCAAGAAAGGGCGGAGCAAGCAGCCCGGCGGCAAGAGGATCTTCCCGGAGGTCGTAGTGGACATGAGCGCCGCGGAGGAAGACGAGATGGGTACCCAGGTCCAGGCCCAGGCCCAGGCCCATTGTCATCGGTCCACACAGTGGAGGCCCGCCCTTGATACCATCTATGAGGCGTGAAAACGTGTAAATGATTCTTTGTTGGATTAGTGAGATAGGAGATTCTTTTGTTCATTGATTAGTTCATTCATTGGCCCCTTCAATCTGTTGAACAGTTCAAGATAGAAGGGGTCTTGTACATGAAAATTGTAGGGTTTTAGTAGAGTATGTTCTCAGAGATGTGACATTAATAATCATCTTGTTGAACATAATTAATGGTGGATGATGATGACCTACTAGTAAACTGGTTGACTGGCTCAAAAACAGTTGTGTGGTTGTTTGGATCGCCCTTTCAGTTTATTAAATTAAGACAGGGAGAGAGAGATTTTTGAGATCAAGCTGAACGAGTTTATTTATAGTAAGAAAGGAATAGGGATCCGATCTCTGAACCATAATCTCCTGCACCACAGCAATTGTTTTACCGTGCGCTAGGCGCGGCAAGTCGCCACCGAGATTGCTACCTGGCGATTGATCGCCCCTATCGCCAGGGGCGATCAGGATTCGGTCCCCTCTTCCCTCCACCTGTTTTCTCTTTTTGTATAACATTATTTTTCTATTTTAGTAAATTTATGCACCTAAAGTTCGTACACCTCAAGTTTACACATCTAAAGTTTAGAGACCCAAAGTTTATAAATCAAAAATCAAAAGTTTATATATCTAATTCAAATTTGAATTTGAATTCAAATATTATATATATATATATAGTATTTCTATACATCTAAAGTTTATAAGTCAAAAGTTTACATACCCGATTCAAATTTGAATTTGAATTATATTGTTGAATTCAAATATTTTTTATATATAGTATTTTTATGCATCTAAAGTTTATAGACCCAAAGTTTACAAGTCAAAAGTTTACATACCCGATTCAAATTTGAATTTAAATTCAAATATTAGTTTATAGACCTAAAGTTTATAAGTCAAAATTTTACATACCCGTTTCAATTTTGAATTTGAATTCAAATTTTTTATTATAGTATTTCTATACATAAAGTTTTTCAACTTTGTGTTTTTTATTTTTTAAAAATTTATGGTGTAGTAGAAAGAGAAGAAAGAGAGGAGGAAGTAAGATAGTAGTGTATAGGAGGATTGGGGGGGGGGGGGGGGGGTTTCACCCGCCCATTAGCCGCCCCCAGTGGCCGCTCCCTTTTAGTGCAAGTTTAATACTATAACCCACAACTAGCTTGAAATTATTATAGTCAATTCATACCATGTTTACCTATAAACACATATGCTACACTATTAATACATGGTCACATCTGTCATACATATATTGCATATTGGAGTTCATGTTGTAGCTGGCTATAAATCTGTAGCCTACTGCTCTTTCCTCTCCCTTTTTATCTTCTCGAAATATGTTTATAGCAGGCTTATAGTCTACTATTGTATCTGCTGTTAGGCTACATTTTTAGGGTATGTTCTAAACGTTTTAGTTTAGCTACTTTATTTTCCAAACTGTCGAACAATGCGTTTCGTGTGAATTGTTTTCAAAAATCTATTAAATCCATTCTTTTCAATTTTTTATTCATTAATTCTAAATTAATCATAAACTAATACTGTTTCACATTTTATGTGCGGCTAATAAGCCGTTTTTGACTGCACTTTAGAACAAGCCATTAGCTTGATCACCCCCCGGCTCTTCTTGCTCTCCCGGCTTGAGTCCTTTGGCACCCACGCTGGATTCATCCCTCCATGCTGCACAATGAGTCTGTTAAAAAATACAATATATGTACATTTTGAATTATTTTGATAAATAAATGCAAACAAAAGATTTTTGAGACATTTTTCATAAAATTGTAACGGCCTTTTTTTTCAACATTTTGCTACAACTCTAACTTGTGTACATTTATATAAAACTATATATAGTGGTAGCATATGGTGTAATAATAATAAAAAAAGTTCATTTTATTCCCTCAAATTATTGTATTGGATCACTTAACTAACTAAACCTTTTTTTTCCTCATTTTACCCCAAACTATTAAAAAGGTTCATTTTCTTGCTTCATAGTATTTCTCTTTTTCTTTTCTCATTACACAAGTCGTAATTCAAGTTAAAAATTAGTAAGGTATATATGACACCACTATTAAAGTTCTAAAATATTTAATATTTTCTTGACTGTTTTTAACTTTAAAATATCATTATTTAAATTAGACTTAAGTGCTTCCAACCTATCTAAACAGTGATACAAATTTTAGAAATGATGAGAAATAAGTTGTAATGCATATATCAGTTATATCAAATTTCAATGCGAAATCCAACCTATAAAGAGAAAAAATAGAAACCCATTATGATGTAAAGTGAACCATTTTCAATAGTTGAGGATGTAACCATTATGATGTAAAGTGAATCGCTTTTCATAGTTGAGGATGTAAATGAGCCAAAATATATTTTAGGGGTTAAATGCTCCAGAGAAATAGTTCCAGGGAGTAAAATAGATTTTTTTAAAAAATAAAATATATATTTTTGTTTGGACAGTTACGTCAATTTTTTTCTTGGACTATATTTTAAATGTCAATCTATAGCCTCTAAAGTTAGCCTTTTTTTGTTTAGGACCATTTTACTCTAACCCTGTCATTTACACTAGTAGGCAAAATTGATTCTATATAATTACCATTTTTTTTTGTTTGAGACCATTTTACTGTAACCCTATCGTTTTGCTAGGCAAAATTTGCCACATGACATTGAAAGTTTGTGGTCTTTGTTGTGGACTGTGGGACACCGAAAGAACACATATCTTTTTGTGGAGACCACAAAAACATGGTAATTAGCTTCTAGACACCAAACATCTTATTTTATTATTTCCGATGAAAAAAGATAGAGATACTTTCATAAAAGACAAGTTTGCCCATGGAGCCATCCATTATAACCCGACTAGGTCTGGTTCCAACAAGACCTATGCATTACACTCTCACTCCCCTTATCTCCTCTCCTCTCCTCTCGAACCCTAGCTAGTTCTTGGTGGCGGCAGTGAGCTGCGTTGAGGGCGGTGCGGATGGTAAGGTGGCGAGCTATGGTGAAGGTGGCAGCGTATTCAAGTAGTAGGGGTGGATTGGAGCAACGGGGAGAGGCTACGGGAGAGGCAACACGCAATAAACAAACATCAAAACTCTCTCCTCTCTCATTCTCTCTCTCTTCTTCACCCATCCACTTCTATTAAACATAAGACCCAACTTACTACCTATACATTCTGAGAACTAAAATAACTACTACCTAGTTTTATGGGTCCCATCTTACTACCCATTTAGTAAAGATACAATGAGGATGCCTTTAACACACCATATATCTTTATACTAGTTGGCACTTTAAATTAGGATTGAACATATGAAAAAAAAATTGTCATAGACGAGAAAACTAGTTCAAACCATTGTTTTTAGTATCACAGTATTAAGATAAACTAGGAAGGTAGTCCGCCCACATAGGCATGCACCTAATTTTATGTGTGAAATTTTATGAAAAATGTCCATGCACGGGTGACTTTGTATTAAAATATTATTTTACTATACTAAATTAAAATTTAACTTATTTAATGTGCTTTGAACGTTGGTTATGATTTTCTTCTAATTACCCTTGAGGCACATAAATTCTAAACTGAAATAACTCAAAACCGTACAGTTTTCAATTTATGAGATAATATTACGTTGAAACAATAGATATAGTTCATATGAGAAGATTTTGGGTATTTCGACTCCCCACGGGGATATCTTACTCCAAAACATTTGCCCAAAAATTCCATTTTTTTGTTAGATTGTAGTCGAAATTTTAGATATTTTCATTCCACTAGTCCTGCTAAAGTATTTGAATATTTCTAATTAGAATGGGTTTTAAACCCAACATTTTTTTTAAAACAACTACATATATTTGAATTCTTTTCATGTCCATTTTTTTAAATTTTTTTTGGAGAATTCCACTCTATCATACATCTTTGAAATGATTTGATCTCTTCAGTTTGGGTTAAAAATATAGGGCCAATTCCCTACATGCCCATGTAATTTCACCCAATCCCTTCTACGCCCCTGTAATTTGTTTAATCTCTTATATACCCTTGAGTTTTTATTTGGATCCCTTACATACCCATTCCGTTAATTGACCATTAGTTTGACCGTTAGTTATTGTGGAAATTACTTTATTGTCCTTGGTATATTGTTAAAAGCTAGAAATGTTTTATGTGTAAATTATTTGAATTGTGAAAACCAATAAGGAATAAATTACTAAATATTTTTTATGAATTTTTAAAAATAAAACATTATTTCATTAAAATAAAAAAGATTTATTGTAAAAAAAGTTCTTCATAAAATTTGAAAATTACTTTTCAACAAATATTTAGTGAAAAAAGATTCATTGTGAAAAAACAAAGGGGATGTAATTAGTTTATCACAAATTAGAAAACAAATTTAAAATTTTTAAATAAATTTAAGATCAAATTTCATGAATTTTGTATATCTTCCCAAAAATTTAAACCTAAATAACATTTAGTTTTTGCTCTTAATTTTCTGGTGAAACTAATGTATGGATTTAATCATAATTTTTTAAAAATAAAAAATAATAAGTTTTATTTTTTAAGTTGGGCATTAAATGATTATATTGCTTGTATTTTGTATAAGTTAATTTTTTCATATGAAAATTTATTGGGTAGGTACCACATATGTATAGGATGGGTAATATAGTCATTTTAAAATATTTAACGGTCAACTAATTGTCAACTAACGGAGATGGGTATAGAGGAGATCAAAATGAAAACTCAGGGGTATATAAGGGATGATGTCAAATTCAGGGGTATTGAAGGGATTGAGTAAATTTTCAGGGGTATATAGGGAATTTTCTCAAAAATATATGCAGGTTGAGCCTACAACCTGACATGGGGGTAAAGTCATATGTTCTAAATTATCTCTCTTCAATTGAGTAAGAAATATTAAAATAGGGGTCATATAATAATCAGACATTTCTAGATTATTCTACGCTAAATGTTAGGAATTTACAATGTAGCATAGGAAGTGTTACCAAAAAGAAATAAATGAACATGGTTTTTAATTCCCATATGGAATTGATGCACTATATTGGTAAGGCCACCTCATGGTTGTTTTACTACTAAGATTTCTCGGTGCAACCCACATGTTTGATATCATAAGTATGATGTTCAACTGAGCACATTTTTATTTTCAAAAAGTTGTCTATAAAAAATTAAGGGCTTGTTCACTTTACTACCATTTTCAACCTTACCAAGTTTTGGCAAGATTTCATATATACTTACTAAAATTTGGCAACAAACTAAATGTAGCCATTTTTTTTGGTAACACTAGATGGGGTACACATTATGACATAAAAATTGATATCATTTAAAGATTTTTCTCTAAATTTTTTTTGAAGAGAACACAACAGGGGAGGCCCCCGCTGTTAAGATAATTTTATTAAAAAGAAAGAGAACAAATTACAACAGATTGATCCAGCTTATAATTACATCGTGATATCTCGCATTAATCCTAAACAACAAAAGAAGGAGATCACTCTTCAAGAGTCGCCTCCAAGAAGACAAAGGAGTTTTTTTGATAAAAAATGAAACTATTTCTTTGCTTCCAAATATTCCAAGCAGCACATAGAAACTTCTCCATAAAGCAGCTCCCCTGATAATCTAATTTAGCCTTTATAAACATGCCTTCCAAAGAACGGGTTGTATCCCAGGTAATGCACAAAAGGTTCCAACAATTCTGAGCAAAAGGGCATTGGAAGAATAAGTGCATTAAATCCTCTATAACAATCGATTGATAGAGAACACAAGAAAGATCACAATTAGGAGGAGCACATTTCTTATGGTCCAACATAAATTTGGTGTTCAATATATTCATCAAGAGGAGCCATCCAAACACCTTCACATTTGAAACTGCTTTACACTTCCAAAGCCATAGATAATGAACTGGTGGCTTAACAGCTCTGAAATTTAGAGCATAAAATTTCTATGAGGAATACTTCATATCCCCCCAAATGTAAGACCAAATATCATTTTCATTGACCAACTCAACATCCAATAGGAAAGATGTAAGCTCTTGAAATTCCTGGAAGGCCTGGACAGATAATGGCAATGTGAAATTGCCTTCTGTCTCAATGGAGAGGAAATCAGACACTGATACATTTTTCTCTAATTTATAGTGACTACATAAATCATATATATAACTTTATCTCCTAAAAAGATCATTTATTGATAAAAGCACCAAAATCAAATTGTATAGGTAAATAGCCCCCATATACATGTTGAGAGAAATTAATAAAGTTGATAGGTGTCTAATGGGATATAAGTAATGGGTCTACCGGCTTTATTAAAAATTAAGATGGGATATTTTGATTTATAAGGATGAATTTTAGTTTTTTTATTTAGTAGAGGCCTCAAGATGGATGTGGGTACGGAATGTAATTTTTATGTTAGCATTTAAATATAGTCAATATGGATATTAAAGTATTGATTTTGCTAAAAAAATATAATAGTCCAAACAAATCATAAGTTGCATATATGATTTAAAAGGTTAGAATTGTTTTATTTATATTATTCCTATAATTGCTAGTAAGAGGAGAAATAGAAAAAAAAAAGGATTGTGGGAGAGCTGGCTAGACCTGATATGTGGAGGTCTATTTGTGATTTTTTCCCCATAAAGATAATTTTAATTTCAATTATCATAACAATAAAAATAAGAGAAAAAGAACGACACACACCACATGGGGACAGGGAGGGTAGGATATTTTTCTTAAAAAAATGATTGATATAATGACTCAAAATAATGTGTTGGATGTTTCAGTTGAAACCGATGGTCAGATGTTTTGTTTTTTAACTTAAGAGACCCTAGTGGCTTAGAAATATTTATAGGAATTATTTGGGAGGGGAGGGAGGAAAGGAGGTTTGGTATTTTTTAAAATAACAATCTAATAACAACCTAAATGGTATGTCCATCGATTTTCTAAACCAATGATTAGATGTTTTGTTTTAATTTTTTTATGATTTTCTATTTAGAAGTGTCACAGAGTGGTTTAGAAACATTTATAAGGATTGTTAAAGGATTTTAACGCCGCATAGAAGCACAGAGGGAGTTTGGGATTTTTTTCGTAAGAAAAAGATATATCCAATAACCTAAAATAATGTAAATTGATGGTCAAATGTTTTATATTTTTTTAGATTTTCTCTAATTTAGGAGTGCTATATAGATGCTTAGATATATTTATATGATGTTTAATGGACTTATTAGGAGAGGCTAGGGGAAGAGCTAGATAGATCTAGTAGGTTCATAGGCTTTTTAGGCCCATAATTTTTTAAAATTTTAATTATTATGGAAATAAAAAAGGAAAAAAAAGGGAACGGAGGGATTGTACATACGTTGTTGTAAAGATGGATAGTATGTATGATGCGGAGGCGTATGTGGACGGTGGGTCCACCAATTTAAATGAAAATCGATGGTCAGATTTTTCTATTTTACTAGAGTGACATGTGGTGACTCGAGAGCGTTTATAAGATGCTACATGGCGGCTTAGGAGTGATTATAAAAAGTTTAATAGACTTTTAGTAGATAATAGATAGATATCTTTAGAAAATCTCATCAACTATAAGTTTAATTAGAAGTGGTAGTGGTACAGATTGATTTATAAATGGGCGAATTAATGAATATAATATATAGAACTAGTTAATTATATATCACTCTCACTAAAAAGAATGAAGAAAATATATAATTGTTTGCCTTTTATATGTATCATTGTGTAAATTATATGAAGTTCTCTCACATATTCTATAGCCATAGGCATGCTTACCCCTAGTCCAACTGAAAACTTATGTAAAAATATGTGATGGTAAGTGAGAACATTGATTTAACCTTAGATCATTATAAAACCTCGATCCCTATATAAAATTTACTATTTTTTCTTTTTTTAACATTTTTACTATTTTTTCGTGTTTCTTTTTGTCATGCGTTAGGTGCTTGTACTATCTACCGTCCAAACCCTCGTGCAGTCGTGCCCTAGTTTGATCTAATCTTTAAAAAAGAAAAAACTATTATGCCATTAAGATGAGGTGCACGCTTAGTTTTGCCATATGGTTGAGCTGTTTTACTGATTTGCCATAAAGTAGAGGTGGATATCCTCACATTTACCGAATTACACTTATTACTAGAACTGCCCTTTATTCTTTCTTCCCTCGTCTTTTTTTCTCTTTTTTTTTTTGAAACACATCAACTTTATTAAGCAAGAGCAGAATTAGAGGATAAACCCCATTACATAACCAAGGATAAAAACTGAAAGCAAAAGAGCCATCCCTGAGAAGGGAGGGTTAACTGAACTACGGAAGCAATCTTCCTGAAATAACCTAACAACAGAAAAAGGAGCAAGTCGATAGGGATCTGCGGCGAAGCCGCGACGACTGCTACCCTGGGCCTCAAAAGATGTGCACTCCGCTTGACAAACCGTTAATCCCCATCGGCTGCCTCTACGGAAATGGCACAAGACCGAGGTTTGTTGCTGAGCCATAGATTTTGGTGTATGCGGCACCGGACTCAGCGAAGGATCCCCAGAGGCTCATCATTGAATCTGAGGAGCTCTAACATCAACCCTGTCAACCGAAATTGCGCAGGTGGTCCGAGCTCAACCCGAATGACAAACACAGCATGTTTTCTTCTAGTAGGGAACAACAGGAAGGGTGAATCCGAAGAGCAGCCAACCTTCAACGATGGAGCATTTGAATGGCTGCAAATCAACTTCTGTCTTGCTGAGATGATGGAGATGGTTGAGGAAGAGATGGCCTGCACCATGAAACTAGTGGATCCTGGCCAGCGTAAACAACCATCCACAAAGATCCCAAAAGCTTCAAAGGAGAGGAGATCGTCATCGCTGGGCTTGGCTAGAATGCCTGCAGACGCCTGAGCCGCCGCCATCAGGACTTCACCCGCCGGGGTCACCTTTTGAAAGGCAACCAACGGGGGAGTCAACGTCGGCCAAGACAACGAAAACAGCCCAATCCAAAGCATCGAAAGGGCGAGCTGCAACTGGAAGCAACGATGACAACGACGCAGGAGACGGCCCTCGCGTCGCCACCGTCGCCGCGGGCTGCGTCCGCGCCGCAGCCGCCGCTGAGGACTGGATCCGCGCCACCGCCGTCGCCACGGGCCGCGCGGCGCACCGCCGCCATCGCGTCGGGCCGCAACCACGTCGTCGCCGCTGCCGCGGACCTGATCCGCGCCGCCGCTGCCGCCGCGGACTGGATCCGCGCCGCCGCCGTCGCCTCGGGTCGTATCCGCGTCTCCATCGCAGTCGCGAGCCGCAACCTCGTCGCCTCCACCGTCGCTGGTTGCAATCGCGTCGCCGCCGCCATCTCCAACTTCCATCGCCACACTAACGAGAAGAAAACGGGAAGAACCCGACCTAACGAGACTAGCCCGACTACGTAACTACTATGGGGGAGGGGGGACGACCCCTCTCCCTCCCGCCGCCGGCGACGAGGCCGCCGGAATCGAGGAGGAAGAGGGGTCGAGAGTGGGGAATTTACTGTAGCAAGAAAGGGTTCGACCCATTGAGCTCCCGTGCTAAGCTCTGCTGCTCAGCATCATGACTCACATAGTTTTCATCTGTGTCTTCGCCACCATCATCCACCATGGCCACGGGCGCTTTCGCCAGCCACCTCTACTGCATGGAAAAGCTCTCGCTCTGATCGCCGCCGCCGCACATCTCTACTTGTTGACCTTCATGCCATTGTCATTGCCGCCGTTTGGAGCCGCAACCGTACTGCTTGCCGGCCTTCCCACCACTTGCCACCCGATTCTTGCCTAGTGCCTCTCAAAAATGTACCAGCGCATTGTGGAAACGAAGAGAGAGGAGAACAAGAAGACAGGAGGAGAAATAAGGTGACGGCAAATTTATCAATTTACGTGACAGTGCGATAAATGAGAGGATATTCTCCTCTAATTTACGATCAATCTGCAAAGCCGCTTTAAATCTGTGACAAAAACTGAGTATGCATCTTAACTTGACATAGTAGCAATTCTCCCCGTAAAACATTCACGCCTAAAAAAAAAACAAATCTAATGTATACTCTGGACAGACAACGACCGACTGATGGTATATTCTCCAAGATAGCAGAACGCGAATATCCCTCGAATTAAAGTAGTATAGGTTAGAATTCACATCGTCAACAATCGAACAAGCACACACGAACACACGGACACGAAAGTGGAGGGCAATCAACTTTATTGATATTTCTCTCTCTGTTACAAGTATTACTTTGCCCTCAACCTCACTATTGTATTTATACCCACAATAGGATGTCCTATATGGATATATACATATATATTTGGTATAAGCCCACTTCATTAATAAGGAAACAGAAAAATAGAAGGAGGAGGTACCGTGATCCTCACGATCACGGTTCTACAAATCCGACTCCTTCGGGAGATCGGTTTCATAACACTCCCCCTTGGGCGAATACCGCACTATACATATGCCTCATCAAAACTCCTTCCAAAAACCCAATGGGAGAAAAGGAATAGGAGAAAGAGTACATAGTACACGCTACTTATATTGCACTGTTGCCTCATTAAAAACCTAAATGTGAGAAACTTCAAAGAAAACTCACTAAAGGGAAAAAGAGTACAACCATAAGCTAATTTACTGGATAACTCTATCATTCTTCAAGAATGATGTACTGATCTGCATGATCAATATCAATGGAACACAGTCAGGGAAGTGCTCCCCCTAATTTGTGCACATCTCTCATCCTTCTCATACCGATGCCATGCACAAGCTTCTCAAAAACACTAGTTGGCAAAGACTTAGTAAATAAATCTGCGAGATTTTCACTAGTCTTGGTGAGAGTCACCTTGATTTCTTCTTTCTTTTGCAATTCATGCATATAGAAGAATTTAGGCGATATATGTTTTGTGAGACTCGTCTTCACATAACCCGTTTGTATTTATGCAACACAAGCTGAATTATCTTCATAAATAATGGTTGGAGTTGGTGTGATATTCAGCCCACATGTATTCCATACATGTTGTATCACCCTCCTCAACCACATGCATTCCTTGCTCGCTTTAAATAATGCTATAATCTCTGAGTGATTTGTTGATGTCGCGACCATTGTCTGCTTCGTCGATTTCCATGAGATGGCTGTACCACCACAGAGAAACACATACCCAGTCTGTGACAATGCTTTGTGGGGGTCTGACAAATATCCAGCATAAGCATATCCCGCCATGGTCAAATCTTGATTTTTTCTAAAGAATAAACCGAGATCTTGCGTGCCACGTAAATAACGGAAGATTTGCTTAACGCCATTCCAATGCCGTTTGGTAGGAGCCGAACTGAACCTTGCAAGTAGGTTAACAGCAAATGCAATATCAGGCCTGGTACCATTCGCGAGATACATTAAAGCTCCAATAGCACTTAAATATGGACATTCAGGTCCCAATAATTCCTCGTTATTTTTCTGTGGTCTAAATGGATCACTCTCTACTGCTAGAGATCTTACTACCATGGGGGTTCTCGTCGGATATGAATCCTTCATATTAAATTTCTCTAATATCTTCTGGATATATGCAGACTGGTGTAACAATACCCCTTCAGGAGTGTGCTCAAGCTGCAGACCTAAGCAATATTTAGTCTTACCTAATTCTTTCATCTCGAACTCCGTCTTTAGGTAAGAACTAGCTTCCTTAATCACCTGTGTGGTCCCGATGATATTCAGATCATTCACATATACAGAAATAATACAAAATCCATGTTCTGATTTTTTTTGATAAACACACAGGGACAATCATCATTCTTGATGAATCCATTTCCTTCTAGGAATTCACTGAGCCGGTTGTACCACATCCTACCGGATTGTTTTAACCCATACAATGATCTTTGCAATTTAACACTGTATATGTTGCATTTTGTTTTTTCAGGAACTTGAATCCCGTCTGGAACTTTCATATAGATTTCAAAATCCAATGACCCATATAAATATGCGGTCACTACATCCATCAACTGCATTTCTAAGTTCAAATTGACTGCCATAGATATTAAAAACCGGAATGTAATTCCATCTATTACAGGTGAATAGGTTTCATCGAAATCGATGCCAGGTCTCTGCGTAAACCCTTGTGCTACTAATCTCGCTTTATACCGAACCACCTGGTTGTTCTCATCCCGTTTTCGGACGAACACCCATTTATATCCTACAGGGAATATCCCTACGGGGGTACGATCAACAGGACCGAATACTTTTCTTTTATTGAGCGAGATTAACTCTGCCTTTATTGCTTCTTTCCATTTGACCCAGTCTGAACGCTTTTTGCATTCTGCCATGGACTTTGGTTCTGGATCCAGATCAATGATCTTAGCGATCTTTTCGGCAAAGTATATGTCGACAATAGTAGTCTCTCTATTGTATGTTTCACCTGTATCCACATAACTGGTGGATATTTCCTCTATTCTTTCACATTCCTGATCTTCATTGTTTCCCGCAATGTTTAAGTCAGGAATTTCCAGTCTCCCAGTGCTAGTAGTAATTGCACGCGCATTCTCACTGGGTCCATTGCCATCCGGGCATATCACTGCAGGTGGCTCATCTACCTGGTGAGCTCCTTCACTATTCTCTGGTGCTGTGGTATTCTGTCCAATCTGTTGTTTCGTAGGACATCTCCTAGAAACTTTAGTTTGGTTTTGTGCAACCGGTGGTCTCCCCCTCTTCCTAGAAGTTGGGGTAGATGTAGAAATTAATTTGAAAACCATTTCCTCTGCGTCATGAGGTATTTCTACTCTTTCCGGTGCATTCACAACAGGTATATGAGATTTCATGATCCCCTTTGGGTTAGTGAAGGCTTCTGGCAGATTATTTGCAATTCTTTGCAAATCAATTACGATCTGAACTTCCTGATCAGATTCCTTAGTACGTGGATCTAAATATAGGAGATTTTTAGTTTCCCACTCAATTTCGCGGCATTCGACCTTCTGTAGGTACTTTCCTCCCCTAATGCCGGGAAATGATCTTCATTAAATATACAATTAGCGTATCGACCAGTATGTAGGTCTCCTCTCAATGGTTCTAAAAATTTAATGATAGACGGAGATTCAAATCCTACATAGATTCCCAATTTTCTATGAGGACCCATTGACGTACGCTTAGGTGGCGGTATAGGGACGTATACAGCACATCCAAATTTGCGCAGATGGGAAATATTTGGTGCATATCCACATGTAAGCTGCATAGGGGATACAACATTGTATGCAGTAGGTCTGATTTGAAGTAACGCCGTTGCATGCAAAACAACGTGTCCCCAACATGTAGTTGGTAGGTTGCTATGCAGTAGCAATGGCCTAGCGATAAGCTTAATCCTCTTAATTAATGATTCGACGAGACCATTCTGAGTGTGGACGTGTGGTACATAATGTTCCACTTTAATTCCTAAAGCCATGCAATATTCATTAAATACCTTAGAGGTAAACTCCCCGGCATTGTCCATTCTAATGGATTGTATCCGGTTATCCAGGAAACTGGCTCTCAACTGGATTATTTGGGAAATAAGCTGTGCAAAAGCGTGGTTTCAGTAGAAAGTAAGCAAACAGTGCTCCATCGAGTTGATGCATCAATTAATACCATAAAATACCGGAATGATCTGGACATGGGATTAATTGGTCCACATATGTCTCCCTGTATTCGTTGCAAGAATACTGGTGATTCCGCGTTCACCTTTAGATTAGAGGGTCTAACGATTAATTTCCCTGTTGCACAATCAGTGCAAACAAAATCTTCTTGGTTTGGGAAATCGTTAGTTCGTAAATTATGGCCATTTTAAGTTGAGATGATTCTTCTCATCATCCCTAGACCTGGATGTCCTAACCTGTCATGCCATATTCTGTATGACTTAGGATTTTTAAATATTGTTTTCAGTGCAACATTTTTGGGTTTTATATGAGTGTAGTACAGGCCAGATTTCAAGGAAGGGAGTTTTTCAACAACAGTCTTACGATTTCCGTCTAATTTCATTATGAGAAGAAATTCGAGTTTATTCTCATCTTTGGTTTCTACATGATAACCATTAGCACGGATATCTTTAAAGCTTAGGAGAGTACGACTGGACTCTGGATATAATAGAGCATCATTTATAATGATCTTGGTACCATGTGGGAGAACTACTGTTGCTCGTCCCATTCCGACGATGTGTGCATTGCTTCCAGCAGTAGTAGCGATTTGACCAGTCTTTTTCTTTAAAGTCTGGAAATACGTGGTACCTCAAAAGATAGTATTGGTGGTACAACAGTCTACCAGACACATCTCCTCTTCCATTGCCATAGTACGTAACACTGTTCTATCATAAAGAATTTAAATATAATCAATTCATGACCATATAGTAAAAATAACACTTTAAGAAAGAAAAATAAAAATCTGGAGAATATATTAAACTAAAAGAGTTCACTCAATTATTAAGATAACCATGCTCTGAAGGAGCTTACAGAAACTATAGTTCTGCTAGGAACACAAACTAAATGCACACTTGAAAAATCACCTAACTTTAGTCTATTACATAGTCTAAAATTTAAAGTAACTTGTAATGCTGGAAGCTAAGATACAAATTGGAAGACTTAAATGTCCCCATATAACTGATCAGAGTCCATGAGATCATCTGAGAGCTTCAGCTTTGCGTCTGCTGCATTCTGTTCCATCTTATCATCGATGTGCATTGCAACCACTGCCTTCTCGTCGACCTTCTTGTCGATATGCATGGCAGCCATCTTCTCCTCTGAGTTCTGGATCTCAACAGTGAAGTGTGACTCATGCTCTAACTTCTTCTTCCCATGCTTCTCTTGATAAAGCTCAATGAGATGCTTAGGGGTGCGGCAAATGCGAGACCAGTGTCCCCTAGTGCCACACTTGAAGCATACCTGATCTTGCTTTCCATATTCACCACTAGTAGAGCCCTTTTTAGACTTACTGTTCTGATTTCCTTTCTTCTTAAAAGACATCTTGTTAACTTTGCCACCATTTTTCCAGAAATTCTTCCCTTTGTTCTGGTTATTCTGGTTTTTCCCCTTCTTAAAGGAGCTAGCATTTGCTTCGGGTGCTGCTGAACTTCCAGTGGGGCGAGACGTATAATTTTCAACAAGTGTCTCATCTTCTCCTTGCGCTTCCATGAGCACAGAGACCAGTTCAGAATACTTCTCGTATTTAGCCTGGCGGTATTGCCTCTGAATATTCACATGATTGGCATGGAAGGTGGACAAAGTTTTGTCTATCATGTCAGCATCAGTGATTTTCTCTCCACATAGCTTAAGACAAGTGACAATGCGGTGAAGAACTGAGTTATATTGCTCCACAGATTTGTAATCCTGGAAACGTAAGTGAAGCCACTCACGTTTTGCTTTTGGGAGCAAAGCCTTTACTTGATGGCCATAGCGATCCTTCAGTGAGTCCCAAAGGACCTTCGGATCTTCCTCAGTCATATACTCATTCTTGAGAGTAGTATTCAAGTGGTGCCTCAGGAAATGCAGTGCCTGATTTTTCTTGGCTGAAGTTGGTAAATTATTAACTCCTCCAGCTGATGTTGCAATAGTTGGGTCCTGAATGCAGTTCAGGAGTTTCTTAGCACCAAGCATGATTTTGGCATCTAGTGCCCATGTCAGGTAATTTTTGCCGCTGACTGCTAGTTCAGCAAAATCTCTCTTAGCAATATAAGTCATTTTCCTACATTAGTCATGCAAAATTCAATAAGTACTGCAAGTAAGAGCATGACAAGTGTGCAAATAGTAAATTGTTTGGTTATCCAAATTTAGTACTGTGTCAATATATTCCCATAATTCTCCCAACATTTCTCAGAATTGTTGTACTATTTATTTAGGTACCAAAGTAATTACTGAATTACTAACCCATTAAATAGTATCCTGAAAAAAATAAAACAGCTAGGAAAATAAACCATAAATATGATGCTCTCTGGTGTGTACTAAATTTCAAATTATGAGAGCTCATTTCCTAAAAACCATGTCTCTAGGATTCTATGGTTGATTCAAAAATTAACTAATAAACAGTTAATATACAGAAAATCGAAAGTACGGAATAACAAAAAAAAAGTGATATTCTCTGTAATTTCTATGATCCCGAGGGACTATTCCGCTAAAATTCCAAATCCGCGTGTATCCTGAAAATTCAAGGACATATTCAGAAGTTTGCTTTTTTCGGGCCAACTTTCGATTCGAGCCCGACTCCTTTTACAGGCCTAATTTATACTCGGCCCACCTCTATGTACCAGCTATTCAAAGGTTAACCGGCCCGTCGGGACCGTCGGCCTGCTAATGGCCTTGGCCCATATGCAGCCCAACAAGGGCGCGCCACCTTATCCAATCGGGTGGCTAGGGTTGAAACCCTAGCCCCCAATTCCACCGATTCGATGGCGGCGGCGGGTATCCCGGCGGCTCATGCGGGTGAGGCGGCGAGGTTGACGGGGCTCGTCGGCGCGGCGGGGTCGACGATAGAGGCGAAGCGGCGGTGAGGCTACAAGCAGCACCGACGCCGGCGTGGTTGGCTACGGGCCGTATCCGGCGTCCGGCAAGCGCAGCTCCTTGCTGTGCACCGGCGGAATTTGGCTCGGCATGCGGGCCGGCGAGGCGGACGGCTATCGGCGGCGGGAGGTCGCGGCGGCTTCGACCCCCGTCCCAGTCGCGTGCGGTAGCGCGGGAGGCGTGCCGTGCGCGCCGGCGGCAGGGGGATGCGGGCGCGGTCTCCTCAGCGTCTCTGCGGGCGGCGGCCGTTGACGGCGAGTGCAGGCGGTCAATTGAAGACCCGTCGGCTGGCTTTTCAAGGGCGAACCGACGACGGAAAGCCGATGGCACGATTCTGCGGCCATCGGTGAAGGGGGTGGCCGGCGACGCGTGCTGGCGGCGGCGAGCGCACGATGGCGCATGCTGGCGTCATTGACTCGGTTTCGTCGTCGTCAACTTCAGGAGGACGGTGGCGCTGGCATGAGGATTTGGGCCGATTCGTTCAGAATTGGCAATCACGTTAGCCAGGTACGCAATTCTTCTCATGTGCATCGCGATTACACCCTGAACGTAGCGTCGCCCTAAGGCATCACTAGTTCTAAACCGTCGTTCTTGTGGCGGCTTGTCTGATCCGTTCGCGCGTCTAGGGCGTACGGTATCCGTGTATTTGTTTACAAGAAAAGAAACCCAGCGCAAAGGCTGGGAACATATCTAATTGGACTATAGCGATAATCGCTTCTCGTTCGATAGATCGGTTGTACAAGGGATAACCCCATACGCCTGTCGCGCATGGGGTGGAGAGCCGCAAACTCTCCTGCTACGTGCGCCATAAGGGACAAATCCATGTAGTACAACCCATCGATCGAACGATTTGCGGAGAAAAAAAATAACAGAAAACGATCTAGCAAGTTTATCGTTATCCCTATAGAACGAGATTAGGACAGATCGATATTGACAATATACCTTGGCTGAAGAGCACCTCGTGCTAATAACGTGTTAGAATTCACGTTGTCAACAATCGAACAAGCACACACGAACACACGGACACGAAAGTGGAGGGCAATCAACTTTATTGATGTTTCTCTCTCTGTTACAAGTATTACTTTGCCCTCAACCTCACTATTGTATTTATACTTACAATAGGATGTCTTATATGGATACATACATATATATTTGGTATAAGCCCACTTCATTAATAAAGAAACAGAAGAATAGAAGGAGGAGGTACTGTGATCCTCACGATCATGGTCCTACAAATCCAACTCCTTTAAAAGATCGGTTTCATAACATGCGTACATACATAACCCAGAGATACTACTACTATCATCACGCACGGCAAAGTGATAAGCCCAACCGTCCGGTTCATCCCACCCTCTCCCAGGAGGAGCCGCGCGCCCATCCGGCCGCCACGCGGACGGGCACCCACACCATCGGCCACTTGTCGGCCGCGTCCCGCGCGGACCACGCCACCTGCATGCCCGTCTCCTCTCCATCTCCCGCGCGGAACACGACCTCGCCCGCGCGCCCAACTTCCTCGAAACCGACCTCCATCCATCCATCTGTTCAGCTCAGCTGCCCACCCGCCCGTGTGCGTGTGCGTGCGTGCCCCCTCCGTTGACAGAGTCCCCGCGCGCTGCGCTGCGCTGCCCGCGTGAGCGAGCCGAAGAATATCTCGCCGTCACGGCTTTTGCCTTCGCCTTGCCCACCCTTGGCTCGCTGCGCCCTGCGTACGTAACGTGAATACGTGATATCGCGTCCGTCTCTCCTCCTCTTTTCTGCCTGCGTCTCACCAACCTCCTCTCCTCTCCTATATCTTGCTCGGTCGCGCGCGGTCGAGTGGTCGACGCAGATAAACAAAACACCGATCGAGTCTTCGAGCTCGTTCCCGTGAGTTCTTTTATTAGTTTGCTCCATCGATCCCCCTGCTCTCTTCCTCTGCTTCTGTTGTTAGGGTTCAGAGGACGAACAACGCCGGTGGTTGGACTACTCTCGCGCTCGGGGAGATGGCAAGCTTCGGCGAAGACAACAGAGCAGCGACACAGAGGGAGGAGGTATGCATACTCATCTACTATTCATCTAATTCTCTGTGTTGTCTCCGTGCCTCTCCTCGACTTTACCATGATCAGCCTACCATGGCATGAACATTTCTTGCTTTCGGTTATCGCCAACGAACTGAAGTTTTCTTTCTTTTTTTTCTGTTTCATTTCCCTCTATTTCTCGTATGCGAATATAGCTTTGGTGATCGAGAGGAGTATTTATATTATGCCTCTGGTGAAGTTTTTCGCTAGACAAATGCATTTGTTAATGGCAGTAAATATTTCCGTTCATAACTCTCAACCAATATTCAGGTGGGCATTAGCAATTAGAAAGAGTCTCTTAAAATGATCTCCGTTACATGGCCAAAACTCTAGCAACTTAGACCGAAGAATTTAGAGCACTTACAGTTATTAATCAAAACGTTAACAAGAGTTTCTGAAATATATTACTCTTGGTTAGAGTTCAAATTTCTTTCTCTCTTTATCTCTTTCGAAGTATACTATATAGTTCAAAATTTTCTTATCTGCCGCCACCGTTTCCCGGCGTTGATTTTGGGATGGAAACAACACCAAGTCACCGTGAACGTCACGTGGCATTTGAAAACTCAGGTCAGGGAAAGGAACCCAACAGTACAATTATACCGACTTGGAAACCAAATCAGAGGGAAGTAGAGGAGGCCAATTTGGTCTCGCCGTTTGTTGCTTTCATGAGAAACAAGAACAGCCAAATTTTCAAAACGTGGGGGCTCCGTTCATCCAAGTGAAAAAAAAATCAAATAGGATATTCCGTGGCTAGTTATTATGCCTTCAAGTACTAGACTTTCTTTTGGTCAACTTGTGCCACATATATTGTCTTTATTTCTCGGTAAATTTGGTCCTCAAGTCGTGCAGCTGAATTGAACAGCTGCCGACCGGTATCCCAGGTCCATGTACTATATCTATAAGAGTCAAATCAATAGGCGCCTTTTCGTGAGATAAATTGTGATATATCTTTGAAACGTGAAGTATATATAATATTTCCTTTATATTGAGTTGTTTATTTTGACTTCAGAATTATGGTCAAAGTTTGGTATCTCCTTATATTTTCACTATATATATGTTACTTAGATTGACTGATTGTGTGAACTAATCACCATTATTCTTTCTTATATATGGGTGAGCATATAGTGTGCTGAACTATGAGAAATACTTGACAAATATTACCTTATCTTTCTTTTATTTGAAAAGAAAATTAAAGCTTGTGCAGAATACCTTGACCGACAATTTTCTCTAACAAGAAACATGTGCACAAAACAATATGATATTAAAGTGAAGAAAGTGTCTCTTTTCTGAAATCTGACATTTACCTATCCTCACACTAGAAGATGTGACAGTTTCGTTGCCCTTATTTATCAAAAGAAAGGTTTTTTAAAAAATTCTATGATTATCAACCTTCATGCAAATATCACTCAATCAGGATCCAACCTTCTAGGAGGCAGCCATCAAAGATGGCAATCGATTGCAGGTAGCACATCTTTGTCCTCAACAAATACAGTGCCATTTAATGAAATGGATATAACAGAAGCACTAGTTGGCTGGATGCATCCTGATTGGTCAGTGTGGCTGGAAATACTTGAGCACTACAACTTGGGGAAAAGTTGGTCAGCTTGATCCTTTCCTAACACTGTCAACTGCTGTGCCTGTTGCATATTTCTAACATGTGACCTAATTAAGACACTGCTCATTGGAGTTCAGGAGTGGGATACCTTTACTCCATGATTCATATGTAGTGCAAGTTGTTGATGTGATGTTCAACTAACCATTTAGCCTGTGGTTCCGCACAAGTGTAAATCTGAAATTCTGAATACCACTGCTTAGTGCTTACGCATGTCTGAAGTTTTGCTGTCCCTTTGTATTTATGCTTTTCTAAACTGAAGTCTGAATTGTTTCCAGGGATCGTCCCAGAACAAATATGGAGGAATTTCTCCAAAGAAACCTCTCATTAATAAGGTATGTTGATATCATGCTTATGCAACATGCTTGTTGATTAGCAACGAATCTTCCAAGAACAAACTTACAATTACAATGTGAAAAAAGGAAATTTTGACTTAACTGATGTTTCCTTGCTGCAAACACTTTCCAGGACCATGAGCGTGCCTATTTCGATTCCGCCGATTGGGCACTTGGCAAGGTAATACAGAAAACCAAGAAATGCACATGTTTTTCAGGGAGTAAAAAGAAAATAATTGGATTTTATGTTGCAACCAAGTTACAACCTTTTACCACTATATTCAAAATTCAGTGCTACCTATTTCTGCAGCAAGGCGCAAGCAACAGCACAAAAGGCACAACCGAGCCCCTGAAACCCAAGTTGCAGGTATATGATTGGATTGTATATGGCACAAAGAGTAGATTTATGACAATTGGGCATCCATGACAAACGATAGTACTTTTGCTTGTTCATTGTGTAAGCAACAGTGATGGATCCTCTGAACATTCTACTTCCTATGAAAGAAACCTATCTTTTTTTTTAAAAAAAATTCCACCTTGAAAAATGCATTAACCAAGTGTGAAATTATCATCTCCCAATCAATATACAATCTGTGCACACTTCTTTTTTTTCCTTTTGTTTCCTTTTCGGTTCAGTTCTTTTTTACAGCTTTCAAAGTGGTGTATACATCTTTCTATCCTAATACAAGGCAAATTATACACAAGCCTTTTGCATATCCCAAAAAAAAAAATCTGTGCACAGTTACACACTGCACAATCGAGATTTTGACTTATTTGTTTTCTGTTGTTCTGTTCATCTCTGAAGCGCACGGCATATCCCCAGCTTCCTCCACGAAGGCCTGCGTGCACGTCAGGCGCGACGGAATAGTGTGCTCCAATCTCAGCAGTCAGCACTACATGTTTACATTTGTGAGTAGAAATGTAATTTTGTTGTTTGATTTCTGAAGAACTGAGTCAAGAAGTGATGTGAACTGTTCTTGCAGTCTTGCTCATTGGATCCGATACTCTTTGTACTTCTGTAGGTCGCTGAGACTGTGAGAGTATGGCAGGGCAATCACAGGGGGGGCATAGAGTTTGATCCAATTATTAATTGGGATGTAAATATGGATATTGTCAGCATGTAGCTATGTGTAATGGAATTTACAACATTTCTGTGACACTCTCATCGTTTCCTCTGGTTGGTTCAGTAAGTTTTCTGGATTTATGGTGAGCAGTGGGCTGAATTGCCGAAAATGTATTCACGACAATCCGGCGAATGCAAAGTTGAGGAATAAGTTCACTTTAGATCCGCCATATTGACGTTGAGCTTGAATCGCATCCTTAAATAGCAAATACCAAATATATCGTATCTCTTAACCCTTAAAGCCAGTGTAAACAAAAGTGGTTTTATCAGACATAGTGTCTATGTGGCTGGTTTGACTTATCCTCGTCCCACGTACGTGTTGACATAGCACTAACAAAAAGATTTAAAAAATTGAAAATAAAAACTAAATATGTAGAGCCCTGTGCCAGTCAACTAAAAGATTAAAAAAAGTGAGACCACGTGTCAGTGGGTCAACCCTCTCTCTCTCTCAAACCGGATTGGCGGCGGCGGCGACCGCGCGCTTGCTAGCGGCGTCTGCCTCGGTGACCCCATGGCGGCACAGCGACGCAAGACGGCGAGAGCCTCGTGGACATCGTCGCAAGCTGCCGCGCCGGAGCCTGGCTCGACGGGTGTGCTACCTCGCCTACGCCGACACCAACACGACGTCGCCCGCCCAGCGGGAGGGAGTTCCATCGGTGGCTTGTCACCGGCGGAGACATCCTCCTGCCGTTCAGAGACAACTTGTACGCGACGTTCCCCGACGTGAGCAACGGGCACCGGTCGCGGTGGGGGCAGATTCTGGCGGCGCAGGCGATCGACGTCGGTGCCACCACCACGGGGCTCTGGCGCAGTGCGCCGCGGACGCGGACGGAGAAAAAAAGCCGAGCTATGGACTCACAGAAAAAGGCCGAGCTATGGGCCTAAAGCGTATACATAAGGCCGAGTAGTAATTAGTTGGCCCAAGTACCGTAACCATCCCGAGCAGATGGCCAATACGGCCCAGCAAAAAAAAAAAAAAGACCGAGCAGCAGGCCAAAATGAGACCCCCACAAACCCTGGTTTTGACGTGGGCAATTACGGGTGTGGATCAAAAGATTCCCATTTTTACTCATTCAACTGCGTACTTTTGCCCCGGCCGTTTTCCGTGCCCCTCCACTCCAGCAGTCGAGCGGTCTCCACTACACCACTACCGTAGCAGGCTAGCAGCCGGAGCTGGCAGTCACGGCAGAGTACCAGACCCACGCAACAACAACTGTGCTCGTCGAGTAGAGTACGCATGCCATTGCTTTCTGCCAAGCGCGCGTCCACGTGATGGGGGCTGCAGGTGGCGCGGCCTTTTGGGCTCTGCATGCATCCGGCCAGCGTTGGAGTTCTAGCTAGGATCGATGCTGCTGTTGTGTCAGCTTGGCGCCTAGCAGTTAGCGCGTGGCTTTGCCACTGCCGGCGGCATTTGGCATCGTCGCCATGCATCCTCCACCTGATCCATGCCGCTGTAGTATGTACGTACCCCAGTACTAGACTGTACCACTGTATTTAGCTTAGTGTACAAATCAGCAGATGGTGGTGGTGAGATTACGCTGCTGGGTCAGGTTGGTTGGCATGGAATGGAACTGAGCGGCCGAGAAGAACCGGTGTAAGGTCATTCACAATGCACCCTCGTTGGCGTTCATCCCCTGTCTACCACGTCCGAGATTCGTCGCCACGTATGTATCTGGTGTTGCCAACCTAAAGACCTCACAGCCAAAGTGAGACACCGGATCTTCATCAGTATTTGTCACATTTTTTAGGACGGTGCGTGTACGGATCAAGCAACACGTTGGGAGAGGGCATGAGCCAATGCAAGGCAGCAGCGGTCGCCCGCGAGGACACCACCACGAGAAGAAGGGAAGATGGTGGTGGCGGAGGATCTGACACCTAACCTCATTGTTATCCCTGTTAAACCGAGTCCATCGTCGTCCCCCAATCTGTGTTGGCGCTCATCGCCGACCCATCCGCGCACAGCACCAGCTTCCTTGCCACGCCGCTGTTGCTGCCCAACGTCGGCGAGCTCGTTCTCACCCTGCCACCGCCAGATCTGTCGGGGAGAGAGGAGGGGAAGAGGCGCCCGTTGCCGTAGAGCTTGCCACGGCAGTAGAGGCGCCCGCTGCCGTCGAGCTATTGCCACTGCCTCGTCTTCTCCGAAGCAGCACCAGCGGAGTAGGGAACGTAGAGCAGCAACGGCGGTGGGGGGAAAGGCACTGGCAAAGAAAGAAAGTGAGAGTAGTGCCAATGATGGGGGTGAGCGGCACTGGCTTGGGAAAGGGAGAGTGGCTGCGCAAAGGGGAGGGAAGGGAAGCGGTGGTGGAGGCGAATCGAGGTATCGATGCAACGGAGGTGGAGGAACCGGCGAGATTTGAGGTGGTCCTAGAATCGGGAGAGAGAAAATTAGGAGAAAAGAGAGACTCAACTAACTAGCGGAGCAGGGGTTCTTTTGTATGTATCTTAGAGTTAGTAGGGTTCCCTATGTAAAATAAATGATTAGAATATAATTTCAGGACTTCAATAAAAAATATATGGGCTAAATGGCATAATAGCACTCTGGGTCCACTAAGGACACCGTGCATTGTAGAAGTAATACCCCAAAACCTCCGTGCATACATGTATCTTGCTTTTTTCCTTTGGCCAGTCACGGCCTACGTAGCCGACGCACTGTGAATGGTCTCAGTGTGTCACCCATGGTGTCGAAGAACGGCCATAGTATAGCTCAATACAAACAGAGATAAACTCAAATATGGTCACACTCAAATTGTACATGATTACGCTCAACTTATTCTCAGCATGATCAATCCTAGCGAAGACATACCATCTCAGCTTTTTAATAATCTTGGAAGGTGGGCATACCATCTCAGCTTTTTAATAATCTTGGAAGGTGGGCCCGCCCACATGTGCAGGCACCTTATTTAAGGTTGGTTGAATTTTTATTATAAATCTTTATGTGCGAGTGACTTTTTAAAAATATTTTTTACGGTATTCTAAACTTGTTTTCGTCAATAATTTTTTTGGTTTATTTGGGATTGCTTTGAACGTTGATTATGATTTTCTTTCAATTATTGCAAGACATAAATTTGAAGCTGAAATTTGGAATTGTGCAAAATATTGTGTCGTAACAATGGAGTTTGTTGGATTGAAAAAACTTCCATTTATACTATGTGCTTCTTTCTTTTTGGAACATGTAGCATATGTTATTTTTGGAGTTTTCAAACTTTAAGGATAATTTTTTTCTTGTATATTATAGATGTGTTTATGGATTTTAGGATATATTAATGTAAGATATTTTCTATCAAAAATATTTTCAATAGGACAATTTCTCCTAATTAAAGTGACTTCTATTTACTTCTACTCTCTCCTTCATTTTTAATATGTGTTCTTGAAAACTGAACTTAAATTGAAATAAGAGCGCAATTATATAAACATTATTAGTACGCGCAGATAATTTATATATGAATAAATATTGTAGAGTAAAGCACATTTTTATTAGGTCAATTATTATTATAAAGTATATTTTTATTGCATGGATTCTAATATATAAGTTTAGTGTGTTTGATGTTCCTTAATTAATCAAATTTAGTATGAAATACCCACGTACCATGTGTATTTAATAGAAAATGAAGAGATAGAAAACATTAAGCGTACTTCCTCTATTATTTTACTTATTATTAAGGGTATTAATATATTTTCCAAAACGTAGAACTTATATATGGGGGCACATAATACTGACGCTCTAGGTTATTCTTGTATGGTCTAAATATAGAGCAGACCCTACATGTTAAAAATATTCATAGGATGATATAACTCATAACATTACTTTATTTTTCACGATTTCTCACAATTCTTGAGTCCCATCCAAAGCACCAAGATATGGACTTTCTAATTACTTGTGCATATTTGTGAACTAATAGCAAATATATAGTGATATATAATCTATATTGCTATTCATTTGGATTATATACATGCAAATAATCAAGGTATAACCTAAAATATAGTCAATATAGATTATAAATTGTTAATTTAATGGTAAATAACGTAATGGTGTAAACTTTGCTTTTGAACATTGTATATATAGTTAATTTAGCTAATATAATGGTATAAAGCTATTGATTTAATCGCAAAGAATATAGTAGTGCGCATGGATAAAAATTGCTTGATTTAAAAGTTACTGTTGATTAAAATTTATTGTGGTAAATGATTAATGTTATGTCAACTACTATAAAAAAAAAGGAATAAAGGAGAGGCAAGAGGAGGTGACGGGAGGGACGGTATGTGCGTGCATGCATCACGAAATGATATACAATAAAAATATTGACTATCGGGTGGCATGGATAAAAGTATAGCCCAACATTATTTTATGTTCAATAGCATATGTGTTATAAAGTGATATATAATATTGTAATTTATGTAGACAATTTATTTTTACATTTAGTTAATAACTATATATCGGATGAAATGCAACGGGTGATGAGTCTATATATATATAGTGCGAGACAACAAATATATTTTTTATGATAAATCATAGTCTTTTAAAACTATTGGTTTATTTGCGATAAATATGATGATTCGAATTGATTAGAAATCATAGAAATAAAGTACTTCATCCGTTTCATATTATAAGACTTTCTAACATTGCCCACATTCATATATATGTTAATGAATTTAGACATATATGTGTGCCTAGATTCATTAATATCTATATGAATGTGGGCAATGCTAGAAAGTCTTATAATCTGAAACGAAGGGAGGATAGGACTAAAACATATTTTATCCATTAAAGGGTATAGTTGATTGATTCCTACATCTCAACAACTGTTGAATAAAAGAAGGAGACGGAGGAGAGCGTGTCTCACTGGTGGAGAAACCATCTTTCGTCGGTCGACCTAATTCCACAATAGTCCCGGTTGCAACAAAAACAGGGACTAAAGATCATCTTTAGTCCCGGTTAAAAAGGGTAACAGGCATATTTGATCTAAAGATCATCTTTTGTCCCGGTTCAAATGCTGTCAGGGCTTGTCAGCCCCCCCCCCCCGCCCCGGGATCTTAGTCCCGATTGATAACACCAACCGGGACTAAAGATATCTTTAGTCCCGGTTGGTGTTACCAACTGGGACTAAAGATCCCGGCGATCTTTAGCCCCGGTTCATAACACCAACCGGGACTAAAGTCCCACCCCTATATATATGTATTCTTCCTCCTCCAGCCCGAGCAAGCTTCAAAATTTCTTCAAAAAAAAGGGGAGGTCATGCCAAAATTTCTAGTGAATTTATTTTGGTGATTATATACAAATCGGAGGTGCCTAAAAGGTTAGCAACTTCATCCTCCAATGTTTTTTTTGTCATATTACATTTGGAGCTATGTTTTGCACACTTTTTTGTCTTCAAAATTTTGTTGTAAGTTGATGAGAGAGAAAATTTGTGTGGGGAAGAAAGAATATATAGAAATTTAGTTTATTTGCTAAAGAAGGTTTTATAAAATAGTTGAGAAGGAAAATATAGTGAAAGTTAATCTTGAATAATAGAAAACAAACTAAAATGAAAAATTAAAATAAGTACAACACATTAATATTAGTTTAAAACTTTATAAATAGTAAACAAGAATTATTTGGTGTAATATTTCATAATTTTTGTATGAATAATGATATGTCATTATTGTGTGACTGTTGAAAGAGTTTGTAATTATTTTATAATTATTGTATGACTTCATTATTGTACGAACAATTAATTGTGTACGATTTTTTTTCATGTCATGTAGATGGATCGGCAATGGATGTACACTGACCGGCGGTCCAAAGAGTTTATTGACGGCGTGCATTATTTTTTGAGAGTGGCCGAAGCTAATATGCAAAAGGGTTTTATTTGTTGTCCATGCAATAAGTGTAAGAATCAGAAGGAATATTCTGCATGCAGGACTATTCATTTCCACTTGTTTGAGTCGGGATTCATGCCAAGCTATAATTGTTGGACATCCCACGGAGAGCAAGGTGTTGAAATGGAAGAAGATGAAGTGGAAGATGACAATATTCCGGACTTTACTCAGTATGCTGGATTTGAAGGGATGCTGATGGTAACGACGTTGCGGATGATCTTGGTCAGATGTTGCAGGACGCCAAGGAGGATTGCGAAAGTGAAAAGGGGGCCCATAAATTGGACAAGATGTTAGAGGACCACAGAACGTCGTTGTACCCAGGTTGCGAGCAGGGGAACAAAAAGTTGGATACCACTCTGGAGTTCTTGCAATGGAAGGCAAAAAATGGTGTTAGTGACAAGGCATTTGGCGATTTATTGAAACTCGTCAAGAACATTCTTCCGGAGGGAAACAAATTGCTCGAGACAACGTACGAGGCTAAGAAGATAGTCTGCCCTCTAGGACTGGAAGTTCAGAAGATTCACGCATGTCCGAATGATTGTATCCTATATCGCGGTGAGGAGTACGAGAACCTAGAAGCATGCTCTGTTTGCAAAGCACTACGATACAAGATTAGACGAGATGATCAAGGAGAAGTTGACGGGCAGCTAACGAAGAAGAGAATTCCTGCTAAGGTTATGTGGTATTTCCCTATAATACCACGGGTAAGGCGTTTGTTCAGGAACAAGGGGAATGCTAGAATGATGCAATGGCACGCTGAAGAGCGTCAATAGGACGGGATGCTGAGACACCCCGCCGATGGTTCGCAGTGGCGATACATCGACAAAAAATTTAAAGACTTTGGAAAGGACTCACAAAACATACGGTTTGGTTTAAGTACGGATGGCATGAATCCTTTTGGAGAGATGAGTAGCGGCCATAGCACTTGGCCCATTACGATATGTATCTACAACCTCCCCCCTTGGCTATGCATGAAGAGGAAGTACATAATGATGCCGATAATAATTCAAGGCCCCAAGCAACCTGGTAACGACATCGATGTGTACCTAAGACCACTGGTCAAAGATCTTAAACTGTTGTGGAAGAAGGAAGGTGTCCCCGTATGGGATGAGGACAAACAAGAGAAGTTTAACCTACGAGCGCTGCTGTTCGTAACCATCAATGATTGGCCTGCACTTAGCAACCTATCCGGGCAGTCCAACAAGGGGTACAAGGCTTGCACTCACTGTATGGATGAAACACAAAGTACGTATCTTAAGCACTGTAGGAAGGTTGTGTACATGGGTCATCGTCGATTCCTTGCAGCAAACCACCCGATACGGAAGAAAGGCAAGCACTTTGAACATAAGGCGTACCACCGTACGAAGCCTAAACATCGCAGCGGGAAAACAGTATTTGCTATGGTTAAAGATCTTAAAGTAGTGTTTGGAAAGGGGCCTGGCAGCCAGCCTATAGAGAGCGAAGATGGTCACGCGGCGATGTAGAAAAAAAACTCTATATTTTGGGAGTTACCCTATTGGGAATTCTTGGACGTCCGCCACACAATCGACGTGATGCACCTCACTAAGAACCTTTGCGTAAAATTTCTTGGCTTCCTAGGTATATATGGAAAGTCGAAAGATACACTGGAAGCACGTAATGATCTGAAGCATATGGAACAACGCGGTGACCTTCACCCAGAACCAAAGGAGAAAGGAAGCCATTACTTGAATCCAGCCAGCTACACTCTTTAGCAAGGCAGAGAAGGAAAGTATGTTTGAATGCTTGGAGAGCATCAAGGTACCGTCTGGATACTCCACGAATATATAGCGAATAATAAGCACGAAGGAGAAGAAGTTCACAAATCTAAAGTCTCATGACTGTCACGTGTTGATGACACAGCTGCTACTAGTTGTAATAAGGGGTATCCTCCCAGACAATATCCGGGCAATAATAACAAAGCTATGTGCTTTCATGAACGCAATTTCGCAGAAGGTCATCGATCCAGATAGATTAGAAGCCCTGTAGAATGATGTGGTGCAATGTCTTGTCAGCTTTGAGTTGATATTTCCACCTTCATTTTTCAATATAATGACGCATCTGCTTTGTCACCTTGTCAAAGAGATCGGTATTCTCGGTCCTGTGTACCTACACAACATGTTTCCTTTCGATAGGTACATGGGCGTTCTGAAGAAGTATGTTCGTAACCGTGCTCGTCCAGAGGCAAGCATCGCCAAGGGGTATGGAACAGAGGAGGTCATTGAATTCTGCGTAGAATTTATCGACGACCTTCACTCAATCGGGGTACCTGAATCACGCCATAAAGGGAGACTACGGGGAAAGGGGACTCTCGGAAGGAAAGCAATAATGACGGTAGACAACAATTTATTCCGTAAAGCCCGTTTCACGGTTCTGCAACAATCTTCATTGGTGGCTCCCTACATCGAGGAGCACTTGGCTCTAGTTCGCGCCAGAAACATCGGTAAGTCCGATGCATGGATTACACGGCATCACATTGATACTTTTTCGAAGGTTTTGTCATTAATTGTTCGACTTTAAATAATTATAATGCATTATTTACTATTTTAGAAACACATATGCAATGAAATTCAAGACACAACTGCTATTATCTTTAGTCCCGGTTGGTGAGAACATCCGGGAGTAAAAATATCTTTACTCCCGATTCGTAACAACAACCGGGACTAAAGAAAAGATCTTTAGTCCCGGTTGTTCGTACGAACCGGGAGTAAAGATATTTTTACTACCGGATGTTCTCACCAACCGGGACTAAAGATCTGCGGGGTATATATTTTCCCGGCGCGCCCTCGTCTTCTCCACCAACACTTAGACGTTTTTCCATCGAGATCGATCTCGGCTTCTCCTTCGCCGCCACCGTGCCTAGGGCAACCCCGCGCCGATGCCGCCGTCGTCTCTCGCCGTCGCTTGGCGGTCCTCGCCGCCTCCGCCGCAGACGCCACCGCCGCATCTCTTGGGTGAGAGCCACCGCTGCCTCTCTCTCTCTCTCTCTCTTTCTCGATCTCTCTCTCTCTCTCTCCAAACCGCCGCCGCCTAGCTCGTTGCCGACGCCACTGCCACGCCGCGGTCAACCGCCACCGCCGACAACCGACTTTGACGCGACCGCCACCGCCGACGACGCCGTCGCCACTGCCACGCCGCCGCCCCTGCCTCGAGCTCGCCACGCCGCCGGGCCGCTACGCCCCGCCACCGCGACGCCACGCGGCATGCCGCCGGGCCCCCACGCCGCCGGGCCAGCCCACGGCGCCCCGACGCCGCCGCCGCGCCGCCACGCACTGCCTCGCGCGCCCTACATTGCCGAACGTGAACGAACGTGATTGAAACGTGACCGAACGCGAACGAACGTGAACGAACGTGAACGAAACGTTAACGAACGCGAACGAAACGTGAGTGGACGTGAACGAAACGTTAACGAACGCGAACGAGCGTGAACGAAACGCTTACGAACGTGAATGAAACGCTTATGAACGTGAATGAAACGCTTACGAACGAACGTGAATGAAACGCTTACGAACATGAATGAAACGCTTACGAACGCGAACGAGCGTGAACGAAACGCTTACGAAACGCGAATGAACGTGAACGAAATGCTTACGAACGTGAATGCACTTGTACTAAAAGTGTGAGAACGAACGCGTTTAGACTAATACATTTTCCTGGTAATACATATATGATTATATATGTAACTTGGCCCGTTTAGACTAATACATTTTCCTGGTAATGTTATAGAGAAGACGTCGTCGTCATCCCTCAAGCCGAAGTGGTAGCTAGCCATCGAAGGAATTCGCGCAGGCAAGTGATGTAAAGAAGTAATTGTTAGAGATTTAATCTAAGATTGTTAGACTTAGCATATATGATTATTACAATTTTAATATAAGATTTGTAGCGATTTAATATAAGTTTGTTAGACTTAGCATATTTGATTATTACATTTTTAATATAAGATTAGTAGCGATTTAATATAATATTGTTAGAGATTTAATATAGGATTGTTAGACTTAGCATATATATATGATTATTACAATTTTAATATAAGATTAGTAGCGATTTAATATAAGATTGTTAGACTTAGCATATATGATTATTACAATTTTAATATAAGATTATTAGAGATTTAATATAAGATTGTTAGAGATTTAATATACGATTGTTAGACTTAGCATATATATATATATGATTATTACAATTTTAATATAAGATTAGTAGCGATTTAATATGAGATTAGTAGAGATTTAATATAAGATTAGTAGCGATTTAATATAAGATTGTTATACTTAGTATATATATATGATTATTACTATTTTAATATGAGATTAGTAGCGATTTAATATAAGATTGTTAGACTTAGCATATATGATTATTACAATTTTAATATAAGATTATTAGAGATTTAATATAAGATTAGTAGAGTTTTAATATTACGGTTAGCAAATACATCCTATAGACCTAATAAATATTTTTTGTATGCACAGATGGCTGATCGCGATGAGGAACAGATACTATACGATACAATCGCAGAGGGAAGCAGCCAGTACTGTAACGAAGAAGAGGGGAATGAGAATCCAAACCAGTACTTGAACGAGGACGGGAACGTGGAGAGGGATGCGGAGGGGAACGAGGAGGAGGAGGCTAGTGGAAGTCATCCCTCCGCTGGACAGAAGAGGGCACGCGGACAACGAGGTGCCGCGAAGAAGATAGAGGGTCGGCACATCATAACTGAGGTGGACGAAGACAGCCGACCTAGTGCCCCGGCAGAAGAAGCCAAGAATTTTGTACGCCACAGCGGTTGGGTTGTGAGGAACAACGTGCCTGTCAGCACGGTGTACTGGCGCAGAACAAGGGCACGCGGGGATAATGACAGCTTTGTCCCGGACTTAGAGAAAGAGATGCTGTGGACCACAATGCTCGAGACGTTCACGCTACCCGCGGGTACGGAGAACATAGTGAAATAGTGGACTCTGAAGAAAATGGCAGAACAGTTCCAGAGCTTCAAGGGAGATCTCTATAAGAAATACATCCTGAAGGGACTAACACCGAACTTCGACGTATTCCCAAAGCTAAGGGATCATTGGGACGAGTTCGTTGCTTATAAGACAGGGCAACAAGGGCAAGCGATGATGGCCAGAAACAAAGAAAATGCCACCAAGAAGAAGTACCATCACCACTTAGGGTCAGGCGGATATAGCGTCGCAATACCGAAGTGGGAGGAGATGGAGGCAAGTTTGATTGAGAGGGGTATCGAACCGGCCACCGCTAAATGGCCGGATCGATCGAAGTTCTGGTACTATGCTCACGGTGGAACGCTTAACCCAGTTGATGGCTCCCTTGTCTTCAGCGATCAGATACGCGAGAATGCCAGTCAACTAATGGACGCAGTGGTAGCCTCTTCTCAAGGCACATTCTGACCCGACAGAGAGAAGGATGAGCTGTCACTCGCCCTACAAACTCCCGAGCATCCAGGACGAACACGAGGGAAAGGCGTGATTCCCTAGAAGATTGGATTAAGGAGGACATCCACACGTACAGGAGTCGGATGAGAAGCAAGAGAGATACCGAGGCGAAGATTGCAGATCTTGAGTACAGGGTATCGAGCTACGAGCTCAGCATGCAACAGGAGGTGGCAAGGAAGGTGGATGAACGTATGGCCACACATCGGTCCCAGGATCCCCAGCCGTACATTCCTCCTGCAATGGTCAGCCCATCAGGCAATCGTAGCAGCTGCGCCTCAACGGGGCAGGTAGGATCACAGAGCATGGACGCCATGCAAACCCAGGACGAAACCACCTGCCCCGTTGATGAGATCACGCAGCGGACACCATGTGAGCTGCATATTCCCTTCAAAAACTTATCAATCAAGGTATGCTCGTAGTTTGATGATTTTTGACTTGTACATTCCGCAAGTTGCTGCTTAGGTTGATTACTAATAGATAACCTCTCATCACGTGAAGGTGGCGTCGGGAATGGCCATCCCAACGGACCCTTTTGGGACTTACCACTGCAGGCTGATTCTAGCAGGATACTCGAGGGTCGAAGTTGAGCTGGTGGAAGCCGTGTACGAGGACCTCGAGTTGGACTACCCAGGAGGAGACGGTGAGACGCATCTACGAGACACAACCCACGCCATTATACTCTGGCGCAAGCGGTACATCATTCTCCCTGGGCGACAAGCGGCGTCTCGTGCACCATCTCCACCGGCTCCGCCATCTCCTCCTGCACCATCTCCTTCGGTTCCTCCGCCACGTCCTCGTGCACCATCTCCTTCGGCTCCTCCGCCACCTTCTCCTGCACCATCTCCTCCGGCTCCTCCACCTCCTCCGCCTCCTCCACCTCCACCGTGTCCGCCTGCACCTCCCAAGACAAGGTCTCGCCAAGCTCCACCGCCTGCCCGCACAAGGGCAACGAAGAAGGCGAAAGTTGATGCCACTAAAAACAAGGAGCCACCGTACGATTGCAGTCAAGAGGAGCTTGATGCTTATGTGGCAGGAGAAGTGAAGAGGCAACTCAAGCCTCGGAGTCCTGAAAAGAAGATACCTATTGACCCGAGCGTGAAGAACTTCTGCAAGGGAATGTCCGCAACAAACAAGGAGGCGTTACAGATATCGGACTATGACCGAACACTTCAGAGAGCCTATCACAAGAAGTCCAAACCAGTCCCTCAGCTTGGAGAACAACCAAACCAAGAGGTCGAGCCGTTGGTGACCGGCGAAGATTTTGGCATAACGGAATTCATTTCAGACACCGGTCTAACTGTGGATCAGCTGATTCGAGGCGCACCAATCCCGAAGGCGGAAGTGGCATACAAGTTTGAACTCGGTAAACCGCTTGTCAAACCTGAACAGCTGCAGTCCCTACCGACACAGATGTACAAATTCCATGAACGGTACATGGAAATGAGCGCCAAGGGTAGAGAGATGTTCGGAGCGAGGATCAGAAACCCTGATTTCTTGCAAGGAGAAGATGTTCTCTGGATCCATTTCAAGGATCTCTTCGATCTGTACCAGCTGGACGCCCTCGACGTCTCTCTTCTGAGCGCATGGATTTTGTGAGTATCTTTGAGTTCAATTTGTTTCGTTCAATAATTAGCTCCTGGCATATATGTAAGCAATAATAATTTCCTTTCATCGTTGTAGAATGGAGATTCAAAGGGCCCGACGGCGGAGGGTCTACGATACTGGGTTCATCGACCCTCGGAAAATCAACACCGAAATGATCGACAAGTATGAGAAAGACACGGAGGACAATCTTGTCCATCTCCTAACGCAGCAGCATTTCAAGACGTACATACTACTGCCGTATAACACAGAGTAAGTTTTTATTGTCGTTCGAACAAATTTCGTTCCCATACATATAGCATGTACATTTTCATATATATCTCATCTCACGCATATTCCAGATTCCACTGGGTCATGTTATTCTTCGACTTGGACGCATGCAGAGTCACTGTGTACGACTCAATGAATAAAGAGGAGAAGATTTTTGACAAGGTCTTCAAACTGATTGACAGGTAATATAATGCCATCTATTCCAAAGTCGCGGGGAATCTATTGCTATTATGTTGATCTCAGGTAATAATTAATTAATCATAGCTTGCAACTGCATATGTAGGGTTTGGGATCAGTTCCGTCAATTGGTCCGCGGGACTTGGAAAGAAAAACTTGGACGGAGGTTTCATTTTCCAGTGAGTACATGCATGATCCAAAATTATATTGAATTGAATCTCTAATTACAGTTAATATAAAGAGTATATTAAATCTCTCATCGTTTCTCATGTAGTGTGCAAAGCAGGACCAGGGAACTAACTTATGCGGCTACTACGTATGCGAGTATGCCCACTGCCTATCAAACCAAATATGCACAACACGAGAGCTCGATGTACGTATACATAAACCATTCAAAATTTCATTGTGTATCGATTTGTTAAGTTGTTTATTAATTTCATATATTGATACGCCATTATTTTTCGAATGATAGCGTATTCACATGAGGGATAATCTCCCATACAAGGATTTTATCACGGCTGTTCAAGAACAACTGATGGGATTCATCAACGAAGAAGTCCTTAATCCCGATGGTGAATTATACTATGACGGATCGACAATTCATAACGTCGGTCCTTCCTCTTCTGACATAACGCCGGCGTCGAAGTCGTAGCTATAGCTACCGAGCAAATGAATTGTACTATATATTATATGCATGTATATATATATTTATATATGTACACATTTAATTTAGTGTTAATATATATTTTGGTAACATATATGCACATAAAATGTTAAGTGCTTTAAATTATACATATGTGTATAATATATGATTTATATCAACCATGCAGCAAATAGGGCCATGCAAATAAAAAAAATGGTGCACCGATCTTTAGTCCTAGTTGGTAACACAAACCGGGACTAAAGATGGTTTGGCCGGCCACGTGCCTGACCGATCTTTAGTCCCGGTTGGTAACACGATCCGGGACTAAAGATCGATCTTTAGTCCCGGTTATTTCACCCTATCTTTAGTCCCGGATTCGTAGTCCCGGTTGGACAACCGGGACTACAAACGGTTTCTCCACCAGTGTCTGATGGGTGACATACGTACTTCTGTGCACCCGACACGATAGGTACATGAATGTAGCTTCCCACACGTGTTAAAATCAATTTAATCTAATCTAATCTAATCTAATGGTATATAACTATATATGGGTCAACCAGTTTAAATGAAAATCAACGATTAGATGTTTTATCTTTTTTTTTTCTTAAAATTTCTAGGACTTCTCTAATTAATTAGAGCGTCATGTGGTGACTAAAACTATTTATAAGATGTTTAATGGACTTTTAGTATATAATATATAATGCTATTGACTTTTGACACGCTTGTAACCATCTTATAAAAGAATTTAAGTCATTATCATTTATTTTCTGTAAATTGTTTTATGCTTAGAAGTACTTTTAAGCATAATTTATATTTTATACATTTACACAAAATTTTGAGTAAGAAGAATGATCCAAATGTCAATGATGCCATTTATTAAAAAAAACATTGCATTTTTCTTTTATCTCTATACAAATTCAACAGTGCGTAAGCCTAATTATTGATACGATCTATATAGTACCTAATCGACACTGACCTAAGCAAGTTTATTGATACGATCTATATAGTACCTAATCGACAATGACCAAATCGAACGAAAACCAAAGAGCCGCAAGCCGATCGTCAAACATCACTTACGATCTCCGTGTAAATGGCCGCAAAACATTTATGAACTTGCTTGTAGTTGTACGTACGCGTGCACGCTGTACCATTTGCCAAACGGCCGGAACAAGAGAAAAATAGTGCCCATGTGTCCGAAACCACGCCAAGCACAGGCTTACGGCAAGAAGGAGGGCTCACTGTCCGTGGTGTGGGCTGTGTGCGCGGGCCGGCGGGGCTGTTAAACACTCCATGTCTCTTTTGATCGGCGACGAGAACGGTGCAGCATCGTGCGGCGCCCCGGGGGTCCCTTCGAAAATGCACGTACTAAAATGCCACTATTTCAAATTTTCATTCTTATTTGTCATCTGGTTCCATACATATCAGCTTCTCGTCACCCGGTTCCACATCTCATTTGTTAAAATAGGGGAGGTTGATACGTGGAATCGGGTGACAAATGAGAATGAAAATTCGGGACTATGGTATGTGGGTATGTACATTTTGAAAGGATGGTAAATAGTAAATTCTCCCGCATTTGGAAATACACGTACTTTAATTTACTTTTTCACCTTTCCACTACTATAGATAACATCTTTCCAAACGGTCTTTCTTCAGGTGTTTGTGGACGGGTACTCTAGCTGTGTGAAAAAACCTATTAGGGCGTTCATAGTACAAGCACCGAGAAGCAAGGACTACGAGGTGACACGTAGGATAAAGAGCTTCAAAGACACTTTCTCCACCGTGCAAGTTACCTTATATAGTGGGACCCACAAATATCTGCATCTCATTCTCTTTCATCAAATCCCCAACCAAATCCTCCCTCATCACGCCCGATCCCCTTTTCCTCCCTCCGCCGGCGCCGGCTCTCCCTTCCACTCACGGTCGGTGTCCTCTCCTCCAATCCCAACCGACGCGCTCGAGTAGAGGACGAATATGATGACAACGACGCGAGCAACCACCACCGCCTCTCCCCTCTCGCCTCAGGGGGCGGCGTGGCCGCTGAGCATCGACCGACGCAGATCAAGGGGCGGTGCGGCCGGCGAGCTACGGGCAGCGCAAACCTAGGGACGGTGTGGCCGACGAGCTCCGACCGGCACGGATCGAGTGGCGCGCAGCCAGTGAGCTCCGGGCAGCACGGATCGGGGGTGTCTTGGCTGACGAGCTCCAGGTAGCGCGGATCGAGAGGTGGCGCTCCTCCAAGGTGCAGGCGACGAGCTCTCCAGCCATCGCACCGCTTCTCCTCCACCGCTCCGTTTCTCCCTCCTCCCCATCCACTGGCGCATCGATGCAGACGGAGCCGGACAGGAGCGAGGATTCCATCACCGCGCAAATCGCTTGGAGGAGCCGAGCTCGACGGGGTGGCGACGGTGGTTTGGAACGCCCTCATTCTGAGCGGCGACAATGGTGGCCGATCTACTTGTGGCGCCCTCGGCAACGGCAACCCCAACGGATGAGCGGCTTCACCGGCTTTGGAGGACCACTGCCACGCTCGTTGCCAAGGCTCTGCCGGCCTTTTTGCAGAGCGAGGCACCGAGGCTCTCGTTCCTCTAGGGAGATGCAAATAACCAAACAAACTATAGGCCCCACTTACTTTTTCCTCCACGTAGAGAAGGTAACTGTCACATCCTAAAAATCCTAAAAATATAAATTGTTGTTTAATTGGAATTATTAGAATTGATTTTAGAAGCCTAGAAGAGAAGATCTAATTTTAAATAATAAATTCCAATATAAAATGGGGCCAGATAAAATTTCATTAAATACTTTGCTTGATTCTATAATTCCTAGATTTTTCTGGGATTTATTTGAGCTAAGGAAGTATTTTTAATAAATGGAATTGCATTTCATGAATAATTTAAATTGGAAAAAGGTTTTTAAAAGTCTCTTTTGGCTTTGGGCCAAAAGTCGGCCCAAAATCCTCTCTCTCCTCCTCGGCCCAAGCCGGCCCGCAGCCGCCCGCTCGCGCACGCGTTCGCTCGCTGACAGGTGGGGCCCACCTGTCAGGTCTTCGTCTTCCTCGCGCCGCGGCCGCCGCCTGAACCCTAGCGCCGCGCCGCCGCCGTCTCCTTCCAAATTCGGCCGCGTCTTTCCTTCTCTGGTGAAATCAATTGAGGGGAAATGATCCTCGGGATCTCCTCTACCTTTTCCCTTTTGGAAACTTCACCTAAATCGTTTGGAAAGCGGAGGATTCGATCTCGAATCGGATTCGTCTCTCTCTCCCGAACCCTAACCTTTCCTTCGCGTCGCCGGTCGCCGTGGGCCTTCGCCGCAGCCTCCTTGCCCCTTTAAAAGGATCCCCGGTGTCTCCGCTACCCGCCGCCACCCTCGCCTTCGCCTCTCGTCGTCGGTAGAGCCCTAGCACCGTGTAGCTTAGCGCCGCCGTCGCCGCCGTCGCTCCAGCCGTGCGCCGCCGTCGCTCTGGTCATCGCCGTCGCTCGGGCAGGCCACCGTCGTGATCGCCAAGCTGTCGCCGACCTCGTCCGCCCCTCCGTCGTCGCCGTAGACCGCCGGAACACCGTCGCCGTCGTCAAGCCGAAGGTCGCCGCCGCTTCTTCCTCGTCGTCGTCGCCGTCCGTTGATCTTCCGCCGCCGTTTTGGTCACCGGTGAGTTCGCCGTGCCGTCCGCTACCCGTAGGTGCTCTCCGTTCGCGCCGCCGCGCCGTCGTTCGCCGGCGAGCATGCGCGCCCGAGTCGCCGCCGGTGGTGATGTCACCACTGACGTCATCGGTGCCGACCGCCGTGGTCTGGCTGTGGACCGATCGATCTCGGCCGTCCGTTTTGGATGGATCGATCTCGGCCGTCCAATCTTGTGAACCGTCGCCGTGCGCCCGGTCCACCGCAAACCCTAGCCGCTGACGCAATAATCCCCTTTTTCTTTTCAAAAATAATTCATTATTGCGTCGTAATTCAATTAAAATCCATATAAGTGTTTTAATCCGATTTAATCTTTAAAAATTCATAACTAATTCATCTTAGCTCGTATTTAGTTGGTTCAAGTCTCTAAATTTTTCTAAAATTGAGATCTACATGTTAAAAATATCCACATGTACTGTTCATGCTTGTTTATGTGCTGTTTTGGTGTTTTTGCTTGTTTCTGTTTAGATTCCGACGTTTCCGGAGAGTCCGTTTTCGCAGGAGAAGAATTTGAGGAGTTCCGAGGCCAGTAAGGCAAGTCACACAGATCCCAAACAACCCTTTGAGCATGTTGATCCCGTTTAAAGCTATTGTTTCTATTCAACTATTGCATTTATTTTCGAATGTCATTGGGTGGAATTAACCTATTGTTTGTTATAGCCCCTTTGTTCTTGATTACTTTATTCCTTGATACCTTGGGTTATTATAACTTGACTAGTTGGGCTTTATATATTGGTTCAGCTAGATATTAGATATGATTGCTTAGCCATGCTTAGAAACTTTAGCACACTATTGGGATAACTTATGACTCACTACTAATTAATGATGGCTTAATGATAGCTCGTGATGGTTAATCATAATTGGTTAATTAATTAATTTGCCAACTAAAACCTGATAATGGTGGGTTGTGAGCACATGGTTTTGATGGTCGTGCTCATGACAATTAAGGACCGGTTCACGAGTTTCGGTTGTGAAACATTAACCGTGCCAACCACAAGCCAGCGTGGGCAACGGCTTTACCTTTTGTATAGTATGGTTCATTGTGGGGCACTAGACTGAGAAGTGGCGGAGATAAGCCCACGGGGGTCGCTGGGGAGTCCATGCCTTGTTTATAAGGGGGTGATTATGATCCAGGAACGGTGCACTGTGGTGAATTGTGTTATGCGAGGGGTACTGTCACAGCTCCTCTCCGAGGTACCGTGGTGGTATTGAGGCACATGGTGACATGTTGTGGGGCTGTGTCTTGTGGGTACAGTGGTACATCTCTGGCCAGAGTAAAACTATTCGAATAGCCGTGCCCGCGGTTATGGACGGGTCTAACAATGTCTTTCGTGATTAGTTTCACACCTCTCATCATTATAAAAGATGCTATAACTGGTAATAATTTGATTAGCTCCCGGTTTGGAATGGTATATTCCTGGTTTGGAGATAGAACTGTGCAGCCGGGATGGTTGTTTAGATTGGTTGGGCCTATGCAACAGGGTATGTTGTATAGCGTTGGATTAATATTGTTTAATTATTACTTAACTGTTTTATTAAATTCTAAAATGTTTATTAAATGCTGTTTATGCAAATGAAACCCTACTATGCCATCCTTTGTTATCCTGTGCACTTGCATATTTGCTGCGTGGCTTGCTGAGTATGTCATATACTCACCTTGCAATCATTCATCAGAGGAGGAGTTCTACAGTGATGCTGATGGTGTGGAGGATTAGGTGTAGCCCTGGTCAAGCTGCCTGTGGAGTGGAGTCGTCTGCGCCGTTTATCTTAGTTTTCCGCTGCTTAGATCTTTATTGATTGAGAGGAACTATCTACCTCTGCAATGACATTTTATTCGCTTATTAATTAAGAGTAATAATTGTACTCTATTATCAATTTGTTATTGTGTGCCTCGGCTGATTCCTGGACGAGGGTTCACACACATGTAAGCGTTTGGAATTTTGGATAGAAATTCCGGGCGTGACAGTAACGCGCCACATACTTGCATTGTGAAAGTCCTTATGGTAGGCGGACCATTTAACACATACGTTTGTGAAAATAGATAATCGCTATATGAAACTATAAAAGACTATACATACCGACATACGCATGCATACCCATCACCAGTCATGCGCATGTAGATCAGTTGCAGGGCCGGCCCTGACTTTTTGTGGTCCGGTACGGAACAAAAAATGAAGGCCCCATTCACCATAAAAATACAAGATAATAATTAAAAACTCATTGTTATTAATGAATTTCACACTAATAAGTTTAAAATACAATCAAGCAGTCACGATATACTCGATCGATGATCGGTCTTCTGTCTTTCCTCTAAGCCTATCAAGCCTGATACTATAGTATATATATTTTGGAGGCCCCTAATTTTTGGAGGCCCAGTGTGGTCGCACCGTCCGCACTGCCCCAGGGCCAGCCCTGATCAGTTGATAACGCCGTGACAATAATATATTAGCCGGGTGAAACACAGCGTGACAGCAACTATTACCAAATGCAGGTGCATGCGCGTGCGGCGCTGTTAAGGTCGCGGTCGATCTCACCTCTCTACATCACGCAATTACGTACGTACGTAGGTGGCCGCGCGGCGTGATCGGCAAGCAGCTAGGCACCATGAGGTCCCTGTATGTAGCTAGCTAGGTATACGTCGAGCTCGGTCGCGGACCCAAGCCCGGCCAAGGGTGCGCTGATGCACCGTAGTAGATACGACTCGCTGGGTGGAACGATCGATATGATGGTGTCACAATTAATGGTCACTACAAGAAAAACCATTTTTTCCAAAGGATAGCATTTTTTTCAGGCGGGTAGGCGTCTCGAAGCTAAATTACCATCAGCGAAAATGATAGCCATGGGGTAAGATCGTTGTCCGTCTGCGAAAATAATTTTTTCAGCGGAAGCCCTTTATTTTTGTAAGCGGATTTCTTAAGTGGCTCGCCTGTAAAAATTAGCATGTCATCTAAATAGACGCAACATCGATAAGACTTTTTCTAAGTCCTATCCTATCTTCTCCCTCAGCGCTCAGTTCTCCTCTCCCTCAGCTCCCTTAGCGGCCGTGGACGTTTGGCGGCGGGGGCGGTGGGATCCGGTGATGGCGATGCGTGGGGTCGACGGATCGGCAATGGTGAGGCGCGGGGTCAGCAGAATGACGAGGCGTGGGGGTGGCGATCAACGACGGTGAGGCGGATCCATCAGCCATATACATGTGCACACCATGTGCATGGAATCTACACCAATGTTTTCGATTTTTACTGACCTTTCCCTTTCACTCCAAAGAAACGATCTTCGGAGGGTCGAGCGATTTCCACAATAGTCTCGGTTCTAATAAGAACCGGGACTAAAGATTGTTTTTAGTCCCGGTTAAAAAAAATTTGATATTTAGTCCCGGTTCGTGATCTTTAGTCCTGATTCATCTCCTGTCAGAAGCCTGCGAGGGGGCCGAGGATCTTTAGTCCCGGTTGGTTACCACTTTAGTCCTGGATGGTACTATCAACCGGGAGTAGAGATCATTTAGATCTTTAGTCCCGGTCCCGGTTGAAGTTACCAACCGAGAGTAAATATTTATCTCCCATCTCTGATCGGTTAAGTTCTAGTTAAGATCAGATAAGTCCCTTGATCTCTCCTCCCCTTAGATCCGATCTCATCCTCTTCCCCTCCCCTCTCGTCCCCCCCTTCCTCCTCCTCCCCTCCACTCCCCCTCCTCCCTCTGCGCGGGCGAGCGCCGGGCCAGGCGCGGGCGAGCGGCGAGCGGCAGGAGCGGGCAGGCGGCGGCGGCCGGCGTGGGCAGGCGGCCTGCGGCGGCGGCGGCGGCCGGCGCGGGTAGGCAGCCTGCGGCAGTGGCGGGCGCGCGGCGGCCGGCGCGGGTAGGCGGCCTGCGGCCGGCGGCGGCGAGCGCCTGGCGGGACCGCACACGCAGGCGGCAGCCGGAGTCCTCCCGTTTTCTTGCCTGCAGCCGAAGTCCTCCCGTTTTCTTTTTTTTTGTGATTTGTGATTCACTGGATGTATAATTTCTAGAATTTGTGATTCATTGCATATAATTGTGATGTGTTTTATTTTGTGTGCAACTTATTTAAGGATTTGTGATGTATTTGATTTGTGTGTGTAACTAACTTAGGATTTGTGAGGTGAATGATTTGGGATGTTACTTGATTTGGGGTTTGATTTGGGGATATACATCTCACCTGATTTGGGAGAAAATACATGGATTAATAGTAAATTAACAATGAAAAAAAACAAAAGGGGATCAACCGGGACATGGCTCTACCATCTTTAGTCAACACCAACCGGGACTAAAGATAAATCTTTACTCTTTAGTCCCGGATTTCTTCTCCCGGTTCGCTAACCGCGAGTAAAGGTGGTTGCTAACCGGGAGTGATGTGGGGTTCTCCAGCAGTGGATGGAATCATGTGGCACAGAATAAAACATTACTTTTGAAATCCATATGTTCAATATAGGTAGTGCGAACCCTACTGGAATAAATGGCACGCTGAGTTTCAATTTTGAGCACTTAATATACAAAATTTATGATGAACACAAATATCATATTGAAGTTGTCACTCACAGGATCGGACACAACGTTAACCTATAGAAAAAAAATAACCAAAAGACATGAGTTCGTGACTACCACTTCTCTTCGCGATATAATAGCCCCAATTTAAAATGAGGCTATATGACAGATGATAGATTATTCTAACTTTATGAAAAGACAAACAAATAAATTATATATATTAAAAAATTTATTTAAAAAATAGATTTAAAGTGGCTTTTTTTTAAAAAAAAGTCTATAGTTTGAGAAACGTGCGCGTATCAATTAGTAATAGCGTACTAGTCTTTAGAACATGCCGATAAGCTTGAACGCATAGATCAAGGCGTACCGAGATCGTACTAATTCCGTAACACTTGCGATCTCCTTCTTCTTCACGGCCGGCCGCGGCCGGGGACCGCCGTTTTCGCCATTGCTTGATGCTGCATGTTTTCCTCATTCTCGCTGGACGAATGATGAGACGAGTGATCGATCGGTCGAGCGAGCGAGTTGGACACTTGGACCGCAACTCGCATCTTAATTGCGGTGTTAACTCGCCACCGATGATTTCGTTGGGATTTCCCTCTCTCTCTCTCTCTCTCTACTCGTTTTGTTTGGCTGCTTGTACTATTGCACGTTGGTCGAGAGATCGTCAGATATACTCACGTCGATCTCGTCACGAAAGATTACTGGCAAATTGGTTTAGGGTGTGTTTAGTTCCAGAGATTAGTAGTATTTTACTACTCCCTATTTCTAAATATTTGACACCGTTAATTTTTTAGCAAATATTTAACTGTTCATCCTATTTAAAAAATTTAAGTAATTATTAGTTGTTAACTAGGAAGGTAGCCCGCGCATTCGCGCGGACATACGTCGTACCTTAGTTCAAGACACATATAAGAGTGAAATATTAAATGGAGAACATCTACCACGATTTCTTCATAAATTGTTTACGTCGACATTAACTACTTTTATAATTTTCTAACCTATTTAGCTTTATATTATATCATATTTAAGTAATATCTATAAGCAGTTATTTATAATCTTCTTTATCATTTGAAAGAAGGTAGGCTTATTTTATTTAGAAAACATGTCAACGAAAGTAAAAGTAAGTGTAGAATAAAAGTAAGGTGTTTTTCTTTTCTTTTTTTTAAGTTGCACATATATTATCATGGTTTATTAGATAATGAATTGTGTCAGACTTGAAGCTCCATTAAATATATGGGTTTATAGTCTCTTATAATTGATGTAGTTTGAGAGGTGGTCCATTTATGAATATTTCATGTAGAGTGGGTCGGAGCCTCCACACAGCTTAGCATGAATACGATAACGATGAAATATAATTGCGCAATAATGTTTTTGAAATGTGATGAACCATGAATACACACTTGTTCTTTTTTAATAAGATAGATCTAACAATAGAAATAATGGTTCCACCAGTTTAAAAGGCATAGGTGTATTTAAAAAATGTAGCTTAAAAATTATAGTTGTTTTAATATCCAACATTATTGCAAAGCGAGCGTATCTCAACTGGTTAGGTTCCTTGTTCTGGAACTTGCCACCTAGGTTCAAGTCCTAGACTTGATACATGTGCTCGCATTTACGATTAATTGTTCTTTCAGTTGTGGGTGACGTACCCATCGACAACAAAGCAACCGTGGTGATTTCTTTAATCTCAAAATATGTCGGCCCAGTTTTTCGGAGATAGTCATAAGGGTAGGGTATACGTGTGTGCGTTCATAGGGGTGAGTGCACACGTGTTATGAGCGTCTGCGTTTGTACTGTCTTTCTAAAAAAATATCCAACATTATTGATTATTTCTCTTTTAGTTTAATAGCTAAAAATAGGGAGGGGATGGGCACTATTATGTGCATATGAGGGCGAATAGGAGGTGGAGGAGATTTATTTTTCTAATTTTTCTAAATGATTTAAGTGGAAGTGGTCTTTTATTTTTTTTAAGAATGTCTAAGATTCTTTATGTGTTTTATAGGACGTGAACATGGTGATTTATGTTTTTTATGGCGCCCATGATAATTTCGTCAATCTTAAAATATGTCGGCCCTGTCTATTGGAGATAGTCATAGGGGTAGGGTATGAGTGTGTTCATAGGGGTGAGTGTGTGCGGGTTGTGAGCGCCTGCGTTTGTCCTTTGTTTCTAGAAATATATCCAACATTATTGATTGTTTCTCTTATTGGTTAATAGCTAAAAAATAGGGAGGGATCAGTGTTGTGTGCATGTGAGGATGAGAAGGAGAGGTTGAGGAGATTTTATTTTTCTAATTTTTAAATTATACTTTTTAAGTAATTAAGATAAGATATAGAGTACTTATTTAGGAAGGCATAAAAGGGCTATAATATGGTTCCACATGATATTTTTTTAATTAAAATAAAGGTAATATGGGATGTAATATTTTTCCATTGTATCACAGATAAGACACGTCATATGTTTTATAATGTTTTGATTAGTCAATAACCGGATGGTAGGGATAGATCATTGTCTTTACAATCGTAGATGCGAACGTACGTACATATATGTTTTCTGTTTCCTACGAGTCTATACATGTTTTTCTTTTTGTAAATAGTGCATAGAGCAAACATGTACGTTCGTGGGCTTGGCCCGGTGGGGAAGATGGAGGAGGTGGAAAAAATAATTCTAATAGTAATTAAAAATAGTGGGTCTACCTGTTTATTAGAGTGCCACTTGGTGGTTTAAGAGTGTTTGCAGGAGTCCTACGTGGCGGTTTAGGAGCGTTTGTAAAAAGTTTAATGGACTTTTAGTATATAATAGATAGATTACTTAAATTTTTTGAATAGGACGAACGGTCAAACATATTTAAAAAAGTCAATGGCGTCAAATATTTAGAAACGGAGGGAGTAGTATTTTATTACTATAGGGTGTGTTTAGTTTACGTCAAAATTAAAAGTTTGGTTGAAATTGAAACGATGTGATGGAAAAGTTGGAAGTTTATATATGTAAGAAAGTTTTGATGTGATGAAAAAATTGAAAGTTTGAAGAAAAAGTTTGGAACTTATTAACAAGGGCTATATAGATATTGGACTACTCCAAGTACGGAGTAATCAGCTTGCACATGTTGGCAATGTTTTTGCACAGCGATTGCAGCAAAAGTTGCAGTCTTGCAGAGAGAGGAATGGACTGTGAACACTGAAGTACTGAACCTTATCGCATCGCATCAGGTCGGAGTATCAAAAACCTTCAAATGGTGTGTTTCGACGTGTCACATCGGGTATTATATATGGTGTCACATAAGGTGTTTGACCATTAATAAAAAACTAATTACAGAATCTATTGGTAAACTGCGAGACATATTTATTAAGCCTAATTAATCCGTCATTAGCAAATTTTACTATAGCACCACATTATCAAATCATAGAGCAATTAAGCTTAAAAAATTTATCTCGTAAATTAGTCGCAATCTGTGTAATTAGTTATTTTTTAATATATATTTAATACTTGATGCAGGTATTTAAACATTTGATGTGACATGGTAAAAAAATTTTAGAGTAGGAACTAAACAGCTCCGCTAGCTCATCGAACAGTCACAAGTGTTAAGACCGTACAGTTTTGGATCTTTTCCGGAAGAAAATGTGCTTGGAAATTGGGATTCCTCGTAAAAAGAAAAAGGATATACCCTTTGTTTGCTACAGTAGCATCTGTCAAGTGTCAAGGGAGAAAAATCAAAAGCGAAAAGGTGGCGGGTATCTAGCAAGTGTGCAAGCTCGGCCGTCACGTGGAAAGCTGCTAACCTTTTTTTTTTCCCTCTGTTCGTGCAGCAAAAGAGAAAGGCAAAAGGCTAGAGGGGCACAGCTCGTGCAGGGACCGGACATTTTCGGCACAAGAACATCTAATGCGAGTTTTCCTTTGAAAGAAACATCGCACGTTGGCTCGATATAAATGGAGCCTCTATGGCTCAGGATTTTTCCATAGATTTGAATTGAGGTTTGTCCTGCCTTATAGTATAAGCTTTCAATTGAAGCTGGGAAATGGAAATGTCACCTTTTTTTTTCAAAAAAAAAAACTCGCACATTCAGTTTTTGGTACACTATAACAACCAGCATTATAACAATAGGATTTTCCATAGATTTCCATTAACATTTGTTTTACCTTATGTATGATTCCGCTGAAGTCGGGAAATAGAAATATTCCCTTTACATGGAGAAAAAAAGTGTTTCGGTAATATAACATGTAGTCCTCTCTTTTCAAGTATACGATGATGTTTGTTTTTTATATGATGTTTGATCTTTTATCTTACTTTAAAAAATGAACAAAGATGAAAAATATGTCATATTTAAAATATTCAATGATAAAATAGGTCACATCAAAATAAATGATGCTTACACGGTTTTTCAATAAGATGATTGGTTAACTATTACGGGCATCATCATTGGATTAATGTTAATTACATGCTGTCCTTAGCGATTCAATAGCTGTTTGGCTAATGGGTTAAAAAATGATTTCACACATGTTAAAAAGTATCTTTTAATCCAAGCTATCAATTTTCGCTCCCTTATTCATCCTACCTATTCACTTATTTCCTCATGAAGAGACATTGTGGTAGTGAGAGCTTTGGCTCATTCCATGTTGTCTTGCCATATATGTCAAATAATGTGGTGTTTAGATTTAGGAATATGATGAAATCATGAAAGATGCAAGGAAAATGTGTGTGTACATATATGCGAGAATGCTGCATGCTGGGCGACCGACGGGGGGAGCCGGATTGGGCGCTCCCCCCGCGCGCCCTTCTCCCCACGTATGTGCATGCAGGTCCTGGGTCCCACCCCGTCCTCTACTCCCACCTACCATTGAAAAAAAAATCCAACATATTTTAGAAACCCCCTATTAAGGGAATTTGGTTTATTTTTTTTCCACCAAAAATATTTTACCTAGTGTATTCACAATGTTTCACTATGTATAGATCTAAATGTTGCAGTGAACTGAAATACTCCATTGCAACAAAAAAACCCACACATTTTGGAAACCCCCTATTAAGCGAATTCGTTTTATTTTTTGTTCCACCGAAAAATGTTTCACCTAGTATACTTATAATGTTTCACTATGTATGGATCAAATGTTGCAGTGAACTAAACTATTCTTTCGCTATTTGCTGAAACATTGTTTTTATATAAGGTGAAATAACACAGAAATTAAACGAGTGAAACATTTTCGATCTACTTAGTGAAACAATTCCGATATACCTGGTGAAACATCGTGCAACATTTAAAAAAAATTCAATAATAAGCTAAAAATTATTTTTCGTCGGAATATATCCGTGTGTGGTCTTGTTTTAAAGATTTAAGTGCAACGAATTTAATGGTGCAATCGAATCATAATTTGGATAACTAATTTAAGAGAAAAATCAGTTTAAAATAATTTTACAGGTAAATCGGACGTTGACGTCATGACATCAGCGCTCGGTTTTTGAAGATTTCGATCGGGCGACCGATCCCTAGTCACGTCCACATATATGTAAGCATTTTAGGTTTGAGAGGGTTGTGAATCCTTTTTCCTCAACACGCAAAACAAAGTGATAGATTAGTGTATGATTAATTAAATATTAACTCGTTTTGTTCTGAATTTTTCTGGAGCAAACTTCCGACCCAACGATAGAATGATTTTTTCTAGTACAAAGAAAAAAAAAGATTTGGAATCATAATGCTACTATGTACATATACTCTGAGGAATATTTAGAATTTTATTCAAATATAATCCATTTTGGTGCGGGGTCTTATGCACGAGACAAGGATACGTCAAAAAGCTTACTTCATCCTGCATTAGCTCTCCTTCCCTTTGTTTTCAGAAGGAAAGGCAATGGAATTGCCAAATACATTAGCTCTCTTTGTCCCATTAAAACTTGTCTTTTTCTCAATTTCTACATCCAAACAAAACCCCTAAAATCTGTGCTCTATTCGCATCAACAAAAAAAAAAAAAAAACAAAACCCCACCAACGTTTCTTCAAACACAGCCCAAAACCCGTTCACACACATTGTCAGGGACCAGCTCATTACTTCCGTGGACCCAACCCCCCCGCGCGGTGGGGCGCACGGAAACGCTCGAGACGGACGGCGACGACGACCCTTGCGTGGCCTCCCACGTGTCACCCCCACCGCCGCGCGTCGCGTCGCCCCGTGCAGCGCAGCCGAGCCGAGAGTCGAGAGACCAACCCCCACCGTCGCCGCAGTTTAATTGGCAGCTCACACACGCACGAGCCGTCACTCCACGCTGCACGCTGCATATATCCGAGAGCCCAAGCGCGCGTCAGGCAGGCAGGCTCCACCATTTCTCCCAGCTCGACCCGCGCACACCGCCGCCCGGGGAGGAAAAGCATGGGGAGGGCGCCTTGCTGCGAGAAGGTGGGGTTGAGGAGGGGGAGGTGGACGAAGGAGGAGGACGAGAAGCTGGCGAGGTACATACGGGAGAACGGGGAAGGGGCGTGGAGGTCGATGCCCAAGAATGCCGGCCTGCTGCGCTGCGGCAAGAGCTGCAGGCTTCGGTGGATCAACTACCTCCGGGCCGACCTCAAGAGGGGGAACATCTCGCCCCAGGAGGAGGACATCATCCTCAACCTCCACGCCACACTCGGCAACAGGTAGTACCTTCTTACTTTGCCCCTCCATTACTTCAATCTGCATGGTTCATATATCTATACACACACGATCGCTTTGGCATTTCTCCGTTTTGTTTTGATACGAATCACACGAAGTTGAGATTTGAGAAAGAGCTAGGAAACGAAGCCCCTGAATCTTAGCCGCCGCCTAGTAGTTTTACAAGCTCGTCTGCCTCTGAGCATTGTTCGTCTTTGTTTTGGAAAAAAAAGATTGTCCCCACAGCTTCGAATGGCTTCCTCTTCCTATCAGAAATTAGAATCGGGAGCTCGAAGCACATGTTACCAAGCCTGCTTTCGCAAGTCTGATGATCTAGAGTCTCTTTCGCTCTGAAATGATGCAGAAACGCCACATACGAGAGCCTGCGATACCTGGTTCTCGTGCTTCCTGCACTTTTCTGCTTTTTTTTTGCCAGTTAAAAAGTCATAATCATATAGTAACATACTCCTTTTTTTTTGCCGGTTAAAAATACAGAAGACACGCAGATAGGATTATTTACTAGTACTACAAAAATGGAGTGATTGCATTTACGTTTATACAAGAAATGCCGATTGATCGATTCCCTGCGACTCTGCTCTTGAAGTACCCAAGGGCAAAAGCCTGGATCTTCCCTTTGTCTTAGAGCGAATTACTCCCATTCTTTTTTTTTACCTTCCCCTGCCCTTTAACTACAGTTCCTCCATGACCAAAGGCCAAAGAACAGAAGAAGGCCAGCCTCCATGGCTCCATCCTAATAACCTTTGTCTTGGAGCGAAAATTTACCACCGTAAATCACGCTGTTTTACCTCGCCAATCCCCCTGGGTCGCTTTCCACGCGCCGGGTCACGCTCGTGTTTTTTCTATGGGCTAACCCGACCGCGCGTGATTCACGACACGCCGGACTTTCATGCCAAGACGCTGATCGATATATCGATCCACGTGGAGTAGTTCTTTCCTGGTGAAGACATAATTTATCTTGATTTTTTTCTATCATATTTTTTTAAACTGCTAAGTGTGAATAGAATTTGTTTTAAAATATCAGATAATTTTTAAAAATAATTAAACCTTAATATGTAATATAATAATAGTTTCCTTTTTATATTTTACGTGTTTTTTTTTGGAATGCCATTTGGTTAGCTTTTATGGATCATTAAATATAGTTATATCGTTTGTGAAAGTGCTTAGAATATAGCCAAGAGGTTCATCGACCCAAGTACAAGACTCTTTCCTACTAAAAGCTACCCTGGCCAATTCATGAGCAACTTTATTTGCTCCCCTGTTGCAATGTTCAATAGATATGCTATCCAAACCTCTTTATATTAGATTACATTCTTCGTAAATAGCTACTGAGGCTGTTGCCGAATAATCTCCATTCAATATAGTACCTGCAAGCAATCTGACTAAAAAATTACCCATTTAATTCTCAATCTTTAGTGAACTCAAACGGGGGCTTAAACCCACTGTCGCGTAACCAAAGGCTCACTCGCCTCAGCCGTAGTATGACAGTATTTAGTGCTGCTTAGCGTAAGCGGGAAATACTTGCAGGAGAATGGAGATGCATACCGAGATGCTGTCAGCGACAGGCTTTAATTTAGCGCAGAGAAAATTTCCCATGCTGCTGACAGATGACACGGATGGCGGGTCCGCTTCCGCTGTCGTTAGCTAGGGTCCCATTTGATTCGGACTGATTAGTACTTTGATCTCCAATTTTTTTTCCCTTAAAGAAAGACGCAGATTTGAGCTTGGCTCTTTATGGATGATTAAATATATTATAGCCAATTATTTACAGGGTTTACATGTAAGTAATCCATGTGAACCGTGGTACGCGTAATTATTTGTGAGTCCATAATCTGAAAATAATGCAGTCCAAGTATGTTATTGTCATCACATTAACTTTTTAAGTCCTTTTTCACCATAAAATACCTTATCTTTTAAAATGGTCCAGTAACATGATCCTTATGGTGACGTTATACTCTACTGTATTCAACAAAACGTACTTATTAGGAGTCTGTATCAATGATAATCACAATCGTACTGTACCACTCAATACAACCATAAAGATGTTATTGTACCATTTTAAAAGGTAAAGAGATTTTACGGCGAATAAGGACTTAAAAAAGTTAATGCCATATGACAACGACATATTTAGCTTGATCGCAGTATTTTCAGATTATGGACTAATAAGTTACACGTGTTCTCAAACTACTATTTGACCAACAACTTTCTACCTCAGTATATATTGAGTAGATAACTCATTCTAAGCTACTCCCTCTCCCTCCAGTTCCTAGTCAAACTTGACTCTTTAGTTTAAAAGAACTGAAACAACATATATGGATTTGTTTTTCAAAGTTCTACAATAAAAGTAAATATGCATTTATTTATTTTATATACATTATAATAGAAAACAAGGTCAATGATATATTACGAAGATCGTGTTATTGTCCAAAACATCAAGAATTAAGAGAGTGTCTTTTAGGTTTATAATATATAATAATTGATATATAGTTAATCTTTAGGCATTGAATGATACAATTGTGATTTTTATTGATACAGACTCTCATGCCTGTAAGTTTGTACGTGTAAGTTTTGTTGAATACAGTACAGCATATTGAAGGCTCAATTTACCTAATTTTAAAAATTAAGTGCGGAAAAACCATTTTCTTTCAATAAAAAGTATGCCTAGGGAAGAATGAGATCTGCTGGTGGTATATCAAAGACTTCACCATAAATAAATAATGCACGAGATTTGATGGCCCAACTGCTAGGAGACATACTTTGACGTATTTTTCACATTATTGATTTAATTATAAATACCACTCCACTAGGATATACTCTCCTGTCTCAAATAAGTGTACTCCTCTAATTTAGGGCCCCTTTGAATCGCAGGATTGAGAAAACGTGGGAATAGGAAAAACGTAGGATTTTGATAGGAATGTAAGTGTAAAACAGAGGATTGCAAAACACAGGAAAAACATAGAAATGACCGTTTGATTGAACCATAGGAAAAACATAGGAATTGGATGAGAGAGATAGACTCAAAGGAAAGTTAGCAAGAGGTTGAAGCTCTTGCTAAATTTCCTCGTCCATTCCATAGGAATTTCAAAGGATTGGATATGATTCAATCCTTTGTTTCAAAGGGTTTCATAGGAAATTTTCCTATAGGATTGAAATCCTCTAAAATTCCTATGTTTTTTCTCCAAATCAAAGGAGCCCTTAAAATTTAAACTAGTGGAGTGCACTTGTTTTGGAACGAAGGAAATACTATATAAGGGCTTTGAAGGAAGTATCGTTGACTTGAGAAAAGCACAATACAATGACTAATACTCCATCTTTTTCATAATGTTATCTATTTAGATTTATTAACATCAATATGAATGTGGAAAATTCTGAAATGACTTACATTGTGAAACGGAGGAAGTACTTTACTAGAGCAAACTACGCCATCCATTTTATAATACATGATGTATTTTATTTATTTTGTTAGGAGAAGATTTTAACTAATAATTTACTCTACTATGGATTATATTTTTTGTGGAGCAAAATTGATGCTACTAGTTCGTATTCAAAAGTATTTTGGTATGATTATATTTTTTTATAATCATACTATTTTGTCATATAAGTGATTTATAAGGGAAGTCATATAAGTGATTTATAAGGGAATCGGTTGTTTATCAAAACCATGTCCTACCGAAATAAAATACTACCTCCATTCCAAAATATTTTACGCCGTTGACTTTTTTAAAAATGTTTGACCGTTCGTCTTATTCAAAAAATTTAAGTAATTGTTAATTCTTTTTCTATCATTTGATTTATTGTTAAATATACTTTTATATATACATATAGTTTTACACATGTCACAAAAGTTTTTGAATAAAACGAACGGTCAAACATGTTTAAAAAAGTCAACGGTATCAAACATTTAGGAAAGGAGGGAGTACGTTCTATGTTTAAAATGGAGGGAGTAATGGTTTACACGTTGAGGTGGCGCACGAATCAGGCGAGGAACGTGAACTGCAAGTAGCCCAGCACGAATGGGCGCCTTGTGGGCTATCTATTGATTATACTACTACTAATACTACTAATCTACTATATTTCCACGCGTAGCACGCCGTAATACGTGTCCGGTTCGTATATATTCGTACATGACATGCGGTTATGATAATACTCGTAGAGTATATCATTTGGTTCCAATCTTAGCCTCGTTTTTCACGTGGAAACTTGATAGAAAAGGGTTTGTCGGTGTTTGGCTCCTAGCTCGACGAGAACGGGAACGGGGTGCCGCGTGGCCTCTCGTTTTTGTTTACACTCTGCTGGGCTCAGCTTCATATTATAGCCTGATTTTGGTTTGATTTTTGAATTAAAATGTTGAGAGTTCTTTCCCTTCTTTCTTTTTTTCCTAAAAAAAGAGAGTATATGTGTCGGTAGTGGGGTCAACAAAGACAGGGGGCTTTTAACTCGTCTTGTCTCGATGGATTTAAGGAGAAAGGGACTCTGTTCCCATCGTTGGACTGCCTGTCATTTTTTGCATGAACGAGTGCAGCATGTACAGGGTTGCGGTAGCACGTAGCAGCAGCAGTAGTACGTGGCCAAGCTGCTGACACGATCAGCAACTTGCCTTGGCTAGACATTTTTGGCCACTATGGCGTAAATGCCGCGGATGGCGAGCATGCTAGAAGCCAAGAAAAGCGATTTTAAAATCATGCACGCACGTATCCTTCCCTTTCATAGCTGCGACCGAGCTTTCATCAATGTGGCGGGCGATTTCACTTCACTTCAACCGCGTAAGTAAACATACTACTGCTCGGTGGTTGGATCGCCAGCAGCGCGCATTCATTGCCGGCATGTGGCTGTGCCGCCGCCGTTACTCTCGCCGGGGCCGGCAGCAGCATCGCTGCAACGGCGCACGCATGCAAAACAGCAAAAGCATCCCCAGCCAGCCAGCCATATGCCGTTTTCTCCTCGCAGTCGCAGCAGTGCAGGATTTCAAAGTACAGAATTACTACATGCTTGTTAGTTACTGCTGTGAATCCGTGATTGATTGGTTCTCCGTTTTCTCGCCATCAGGTGGTCCCTGATCGCCGGCCACTTGCCCGGGCGGACGGACAATGAGATCAAGAACTACTGGAACTCGCACCTGAGCCGGAAGGGATACGAGTTCCTCCGCGGCGGCGGCGGCGGCGCCGTCGTCGATGTCGACCTCAGCAAGTTGCCCGGCGGCGGGAAGCGGCGAGGCGGCCGGACGGGCCGCAGCAGCAGCGGGAAGGAGAAGACGAGGACGAAGGAGAAGGACAAGGCCCCCGCGCCAGAAGCTGCGCACAATGACGACGGCGGCGGCGGCGGCGGCGGCGGCATTGACAACGTCTCGGCAGCTAGCCACAGCCACAGGGAGGAGCAGGCACAGGCGAGCGCCAGTGGTCTCACATCAGATGGGCTCGAGGAGGGCCCACTGGGCCTAAGCGAGGAGATGGTGAGTGGGCCCGTGGGACCGGTGAGCCCAAAGCCTGAGGTGGGCCAGGATGGGTCTTCTGCAGAGAGTGGCTGCTGTGGGCCTAGTGGACCCAGTGGCCCAACCGAGGCTGTGGGCCAGGACATGGGCGACAAGTCCATGGACTGGGACCTGGTGGGCCTGGACGATGGCTTCGCCAACGATGACATGTGGGGCTCACTCTCCTGGGACTACGGGGAGTTGGTGGGCCCGGATGGAGTTCATCAGGGCGAGGTGCTATCCGACTTGTTCTTCTTGGGCAACCTGTAGCCAAGATGTGTAGGTGAAGTGACAAATGTGTTTGGGTTTCACCATCTTTTGGGCATGTTTGACGGGGGCCGTATTGATTTTGGGGTAGAGAGGTTGATGCGTGTCTAGTGAGAAGAACGATACTAGTTGAGTACTTGCGTTAGTTCTTTTGGTTTACCGGTCATGAAGATTTGTGTGCGTATGCATCAACATGAGATTAATGCATAGACCACACGCTATGAATGTATAATTCTAGCATCCATGAACTGGATTGCAAGGAATACTTACAGTCCTATTTTGGCACTATATGGATAGATGTGCTTCTGAAGTAGCGAATATCCAATGTCTCTTTGACACCGTGCCTTTGCTAAGATTGATCCAATAAAATCATGTGAATTCAAACAAAATTCACTAAATCATCTTTAGAAGTCCACAAGAACAATGCTATAATAGCATTTGATGATTGGTGAACTAGTAGGACAAAGTACCAAATATCCGTATGAACGAATTAAGTATAAGTTGAGAGTTGCAACATTTTCTATGTAATTGTTGTAATATCCACAGTAGAAAAGGATATGTAGTCCTCAAAGTAGCGGACACGTAAAGAAAATTCAGATCATTGGCATAAACATTCACCCTGCAATTAGTGCTATTACATCTACTTGGTTTATGTGCATATCCCACTATCATAATACATTACAAAAGGCTTTTTTCGAAAGTCAGAAACTTTAAACGGAGATAGTTATGAAGCCTAATTCCTTGTCTAAATAAGAATTATTTCTAGTCATTTAGGGAGAGAGAATGAACCCCTATATAGAAAATATGGTAGTAGAAAGTGACTGATGCATGTTACATTGCGGAAGTATATGCAAAGAATTGAAGCTGCCCAATAACTTTTTTATTACTTTTGTGATTATGAAGAGTTCGACTAAGTTGTATGAATAAAATGCACCGGATGAGGGTGAAATACCGAAGAAAGTAAATGTATCCGTCATCTTGTCTAGAAGCCTCGAATAAAAACAAATCGGATAAGAAACTTCGGCTTCTCACGCCCCTAAATGAACCGGAGACATCTGATGAAAATAGGGCAAGATGGACTATCATACTTAAAGTCACGAAAAGTACCCCACCGAGAAGGGGAGCTAGTTGAGCTCCGGCAAGTGGTACGGAAGCTCAGAACAGGCATGTCACATCTTCTTATCAAGGAAGAAAAATAGTAGTTGGAGTACACACCAACACTGTTATACTAATAGGATCATGCCCTCATCAAGAAGAAGCAGCATATGAAAATTGCATATCCTCGTGAAAGAGCATATATGCCCCTAGTAGATTTTGGTTAATTAATGACAAATGATTAAGGGACTAATGCGCTTATTAAATGTATGAGTAAGGGATTAGTCCGATGAAAAAAAACCAACGAAGATGATGAAGATTAATATGTAATATAACGAGATTTCATTGTGATCTAAGGTTACAAGTGACTGAAGAAAGCAAGAGGCGGTAAAGAGTTGGTAAGACTTGCTTCGCGATGGATCATGCATGGGAGAATGTCAAGCGAAGGCTTGGTGAGTGCCTTGTCGAACACAGATGGATTGATCGAGGCCATAGGAAGTAAGTTGCTAAGAATCAACCATATTAGCATTGATAAAAGCAAAGAAAACAGATGGCACGAAGGTATTCATATTGGTACAACTTTTCTATTTGCTCTTGAGTTGGTAGGAAAACCGTACTAATAAAGAGGGTGTTACCTTGATGTATAGGGATGAGTTTGATTCTTCCTTTTGAAGTGTTTCTCTTTACTGGATTTTACATTATTATGATTTTCGGAATTTTTGAAAGTTCTTTTCAAAATTTCCGAAATTGATATGGCCACCAAATTGCTATGTGGTGTTTTTTCAGAATTCTCCGAAAATGGTTTTCAGAGTTCCCAAAAATTAATTTTGCTCTCTGGTGATTTTCAGAATTCTCCAAAAATGGTTTTCGGAATTTCCGAAATGGTAAAAATTTGACAAAAAAGCTATCTGGTGATGTCTTACTTTTCCGAAATATTTTTGGAATTTTCGAAATGTTTTTTTTTCCTGCTAAGTTCGTGCTGAAATTTGCACTTTTCGGTAATTTCAAAAGTACTGTAGCAAAGTCTGAAAACAATTCTGAAAATTTTTCGAAAATTCCGAAAATTGCTGCTCAACTGAAATTGCCTTCCGGTGATTTTTGGATGTCCGAAAGTGGTTTCCAAAAATTGCAAAAGATGGAATCTTTGCTTCCAACGGGCAGATCTAAGGCTATGGCTATAAATAACCCCCTCCTCCCCTAAATCAAAGTTGTTGGCTGCATTGCTTACCCTTTGCTGCTATGACTATAAATAACCCCTCCTCCCCCAAATCAAGGTTGTTGGCTCCATTGCTTACCCTTTGCCCTTGGCTTGTGTTCATTGTTGGTATTTCTTAACGTTGATAGATAAAATCCGCAAGGGCATGGATATACCGTTGTAGTACTTCACCCGGGAGTATTCCAAGGTATCGAATTTCCACATGGAACATGTGTATTCAGCTACTCTTCATGTTCATCCAAGGAAAAATGAGCAAAAGATAGAGATAATTTCCTAGTGAGGAACAGTGTCTACAAAAAACTTACTTTAATCCTATCACAATACTTCAGATATTTGCTTTCTCGCTGATACCAGAACGTGCTATACTTCGTACTTGGACAAGGAGGACTTAAGTGATCTCGAGAGGTGTTACCACTTGTATACCTACCTTTAACAAACAGTGGGATACACAACAGATACTGGTATTAAATAATATAGACACCACGTCTATACCATTTAAATACTAATCTAATGTTGATCAAACATTAAATTAAACACTATCTCTAGTGCACAATATTCCAGTATGTTAATAGACTAACTATGAGATAATCTTCACAAAGTAAATCTCAGTTACTCGATAGAGATATTATCAATTAAAGTAGAGTAGTTGACAAGATACAGAAGTAAAGGTCTCCCTTACTCTCTCTATATTCTAATGTACATGAAAGATACAATAGAGCCTCTTGATATTCAGCTCATGCTTGTTGTGTGTTGAATGAAGGATGATGATGGGTATTTATAGGTGGAGATTTCTTTGAAGAGTGGAGATCCTCCTTAGCATCCAAAGAGCACATTTCTTCTCCTCATGCCATCTGTCCATTTGGATGACGGTTGGAGCGCCGGAATCGGTAGAAACCATCATTGGGAAGCGGTTACTACCGAACGCAACCTGGGCCTAGGCCAGCAGCTTCTGGGTTGGAATAAGGTCACCGAGGTCCCTCAAATTAATAGCGAGATTTTTTGAGGTCCCTTAACTACCAAACCAGAAATGTGTACCCCTAAACACTCTCAAACCGTTCACCGGAGGTCCCTCGGCAGTATTTTTGCCCGGTTTTGCTGACATGGCATCCTAGTTAGCAAAAAATAATTTAAAAATCACGTGGGGCCCACATGTCAGCTGCACATTTTTTTCTTCTCTTTTCTTCTCCTTCTCTTCTCTCTTCTCTCTTCAGCGAGCGCGCTAGCCATAGGCGGAGCGGCGTGAGGGGGCTCTCCTCCGTGGAGGCGATGAGCATGGCCGTGGCGGTGACGGTAGGTTCTCGGACCCGGAGCCAGCGCGTTTAGCCGGAGCAGCTGGGATACAAACAAATTTATTTTTCCTAAATTATCAATATCTTAAAATACTCTCTCAAATTTTACTGGAATTGTGAAAACTTAAGAAGTAATTTTAACAATGCAAACATCATTTCTAGAATTAATTTAAATAGAAAAAGATAAAATCACTGCATTAGTGTTGGGCTGATTTCAGACCATTACCTTTCCACCTAATCCATAGAGAGGCCGAATAAGTCTATTATGCATTCCTCTTTTTTATTATTGATGAAGAGAGAGAGAGAGCCTAAATAGACTTCCTCGTAAGAGGTAGAGAGGTAACGGAATGGGCCAAAATCAGTCCAATACTAGAGGTCTGACAGGTGGGCTGTTTTCCTCACCCTCCTCGAAAAGGGCCAAAATTAACCTAATACCGATCAAGAGATTTCGTTGATTTATGTTTAAAATAATTGGATAAATAAATCTTGTATTATTAAAATCAATAATATGGCTCTGAAAATTCCAAAAAATTCAATATAGTATTTTAGTTCATGAGAATTTAGGAAAAATAATTCAGACCGTGATTTATTAAGAAAATTTTATTCCCTTTTTACTTCGCTACACTTAATTGATTTGCACATTGTTATAAATTCTAGAAATATTAAGTAATTTTTAACTGCTTACAAATTCATGCCATGTTGTTTTCAATCATAACTTATGACGTTTATGGTGTTTTCAATCATAACTTACCGACACAATCCCTACCAAAAATCATAAAAAGAAATGGTATAATGATGCATAGCTCCAATGCCACGGGTAATTCATCACAGAAGGTCACATGTGTAGTTGTGCTGAGCTAGAAACTGAATCCATGTGATGCAAATGAATGCATGAGTTTCATAATAGTGTACAAAATGCGGAGATTTCCTCGATTAGGGTAAGGTTTCCTCATACTAGTTTTCTTTTACACGAACTAAGTTCATATACAGCCCAGCTGTCGATGTGTAGACCAAATTATGTATGTGCTGAGTCCAACTTGGGCCATATTGATGCAAAGTTAAATTTAACAATAGAAAGACCCATGGACAACCCTAGTGACACCGCTAAACTCATCTATTGCCACTAAACGTTCTTCTACATAGCAATTACATAATATTGCTGCCATAGAACCTTGCTAGTAGCAACGATTCCCGGTGTTTATTGCTACATCTAAGACTCGTTGCAACGATTCAAATTTGCATTGCAATATCTAAGACTTATTTGGAACAATATTGTTTTGCGTTGCTATATATAAGATTCCTTTTACAACACTGCAGTTTTGTGTTGACATAACATAGACTCTTTTGCAACACACGATAGTACTAATATCAGTGTTCTATATTCGTTGCAACATGGACAACTATTGCAACCATTACAAAAAGCGTGGAAATAACTTTGCCCAAATTACAATGCAAATATATTTGTTGCGATATATCCTACTTATTGCAACTAACAAAATTAAAAACGCAACACTACACAATTAGTGGCAACATGTCCCCGTATCGTAGCCAAAATACACTGTGGTCGTAATAACCCCTATGTGTTGCAACAAAAATCACATTGTTGTGATAAATTCTGTGGCATTAGCCCCAAGACCTAGTTAATAGTGAATTTCAGTTGTTCTTTGAAGGGCAGTTGTAGCAGCATACATGACTACCAATTCCCATATAGGTCAAAACTATCTTGGTAGGATCATTTATGACCAATAAACTCTTAGATATCCTCTTTTGACTCCCAAGGCGTGAAATTAAATTTAGCTGCATTCCTCAAGTTCGTTATGCCAATGATATTAACAAGCAAATTTTGTTGATGGTTGAATCAAACAATAGTGGAGTTTATATTGGGGTAACATCACTGGGGTTATTATTGGCTGCTGTTCTAATTTCTTTTACTTAGTAGGCATTAAACATGCCAGTGGAGTTCTATATTGGCTCATGTTCTTATTCTTATTCCTTAATAGAGTTTAAATATGTAGCACGAAACCTTTTAGCGGAGTTATGATTGTCTCCAGTATTCTGTGCCACATCAAATCTATAGATATGCCTCTTGATCTAGTTTGTTTGCCCCTGTTAGAATATGAATTTATGGAGAACATAGTATCCTTTGTTTGATAATTTATTCATCAGTGAGTAGTTGGTACAATAATTGTATAATCTAGTCGAGATACCATGAAAGTCAAGATACCGTAGTCATGTCCTCATCAGGGTAACTGTCAATGCGCGCATAACTGATCTTGTCCACAAAATTTAAATGAAACATAATTTTAAACTTCATCCTAACTTTACCAAACTGACCAACGGGTGATATTTTGATTAAGATAGTAGTTTTCATCAGCAGGAGAGGAGAGCTAGCATAACTGTGTGCACTTTGTTTTATTCTTGTTTAAACTGGTCGCAATCGATCGATCTCTCCTGAGCTATATTATTCTCTGGTCCTGAACTATATTCTTTGTTTAAGAACTCTGAACTATATTATCTAGAGTCCAATTCTCTGGAGCTAGGTATCTAGCTATTGAATAACAATGTTGTTGATGCGCAAATGACTGATCTTGTGCACTATGTGTATCTAATTGCAAATGGAAATTGTCGTTGTTACTATGTGACTACAACACGCGGATATATCACATTCTCGTACAATGGTGGAAAATTGTGTAGTATTTCTTATTTTAATTTGTTTATCCTTTCATACAATACCAGGTCAGTTGTGCAACTGTCTAGGGTCCAGGCCAAAGGGGGGCCCATGCCCCCCAACATAGATGCGAGGCCTAGGCGTGCGCAAGGGAGAGCGAGACTGATTCCTGAAGCTAAACTAGTGAAGGTGTGCTAATCAATTAGTTCACTATATACCAATTTTAATCATTTCAATTCATGGTTATTGTTGTATAATTTATAGTATGGCATCATGATTAATAGATTTGTATTTTGATTATCCATCCTATAGTTCACCAACACAGTCTTATATCCTTTATACTTCATTCATCAAATATAACAGATGAAATTCATTCAATGCATCAAATCCAACGAACCAAAGCTCCACGTCCCACCTCGTACAACTCACACCTCTCTCGAAATCATCATACTCTCATCTCATCTCATCCCTTAGAAACCGCATCCGACATCAGCGTGCTCGTGCCACCATTATCATTTCACCCAGGACAAAATAAAGATACCCATCTTTAGTCCCAGATTCCTCGCCATTATCCGATTGCGGTGGGGCCAATGGCATGAGCACGATCTTTCGCACGTGCGGATATGACAGTGATGATGGCGGATGCTGTTTTTGAGGGATGGGAGTACGGTGATTTCGCGAGAGGTGTGAGTTGTAGCTCTGGTTCGTTGGATTTGATGCATTGGATGAATTTCATCCATTAGATTTGATGAATGAAGTATGAAGGATGTAAGACCGTGTTGGCGAACTATAGGATAGATAATCAAAATACAAATCTATTGATCATGATGCCATACTATAGCAGTAATTTAATTTGTCAAAAAATTGTGAAAGTTTCCCAAAATTTGGGTCAAATTTGAAAGTGGTGTACAAAAGTACCGAAAATATCTAAGGGTATACTTCTTCTTTTTACCCCCACATTTAACATCGTTAGCAAGAATTAACGGAATAGGGGCATACGGCTGTTTCGTTTCAAAAAAGTATGGGCAAAAACGAAAACCCTAAAAATCAGGGGCAAAATCAATCGAAGTAGGGGTAAGAACGAAATTGTCCCTAAATTAAATTAACCTCGATGCAGATTCAAAATGAAAATGGGGCACAAGGGAGAGTACACAAATGAACAGGCATCAAGATGAACATATATGTACAGCCACACACATTGTTTTCAGTAGGACTAGATGTTGGCACTGGAAGGTACTCCGTCAAAAAAAAAAAACTTAACATAGAAGAGGATACGACCCCTCCTAGAACAACGAATCTAGACAAAGGGTAGTCCATATTTATTATACTAGGAGGGACCAAAGTTAAGTTATTTTTGAACGGAGGGAGTATCACATATCAACTAGATATAACACATCATAATCATCATAATCAGTTCATCTTAGACGGAGCTAGTCGCTTCTACTGCCTAAACTTGTGGCAACATGTTATACTAGTACTGCATTAGGTACACGTCTAATCATCCATAGCTAGTTCAGTCTAGTACTAGTCAGTAATCAATGGACAGTGGAGTAGCAGTAAGGGGTGTTTAGATGGGGCTAAAACTTTTTAGCCCATGTTACATCGGATGTTTGGACGCTAATTTAGAGTATTAAACATGGACTAATAAAAAAACTAATTTCATCAATGAGAGCTAATCCGCAACACGAATTTTTTAAGCCTAATTAATCCATAATTATCAAAAGTTTACTGTAGCATCACATTGTCAAAATCATGGCGTAATTAGACTCAAAAGATTCGTCTCGCGAATTAGTCCAAGCTTATGAAATGGGTTTTGTAATTAGTGTATGTTTAATACTCCAAATTAGTGTCCAAACATCCGATGTGACAGGGACTTAGAATAAGTCCTGGAAACCAAACAGCCCCTAAATGATGCAGAAATCAGTAATCACTAAACAGGTGAGACCATCACCGTGCAGCTTCACGCCACCACCTAGAGTTGCAGAGTTTGCTGCTTCTTGGACTTGGTTGATTCCATCTTCCTCACGTTCTTCCTGCTCCTCCTCCTACTCATCCTCCTCTGACCAACACTGGTCTCCGTTTCTGCAGCTGCAGCGTTGCTTGCTTCGGTTCGATCGGTGCAGACCGAGCCGCGGCTCTCGGTGGAGCTCCGGCGAGAGAATTCGCCGCCTTCGCCGATGTTCAGCTGGCCGAAAACTCTCCGGCAATGTTCGGCCACCGGCCGGTCTTGCCGGGACGGCTCGTCCTGGCCGGCGCATTTCCTCTTACCACCCCATGCGCTGCCGTAGCTGACCGGCGGCAAGCTGATCATGCGGCGGCGGCTCGCCGGCGTCGAGTCCTCGTGCCGCCTCGCCGCCACGGGCGCATCCCGAGCGTGCCTCTTGCTGCCGTGCACGCGACTCCTGTATAAGCGGCGGGGCGGATTAATCGAATTAGCAACGGGCGAGGGGGAGGCTCTGCGCCTGCGCGTACCTGCTGCGGATGGCGCTGCCGCGGCGGGAGGCGTCGTCGAGCTCGCGGTCGCGGGCGCGCCAGTCGACGCCTTTCTCGGCGAGCACCACCTCCCGCGGCCGCGCGGCGCCGAACGGGTTCGCCTTCGCCTGCTCCCCTGTCTCCCCGCATCGCCGAGGCGGCGGCGGCGGCTGATTCTCCTCGTCGTCGTCCTCCTCCTGCTGCTGCTCCGCCGCCTCCTCGCGCTCCACCTCGTCGGCCCAGGAGAAGGAGAACCGCCTCGCCGCCATGGCGCCGCCGCTCTCTCGGTTCATCTCCCCTTTGGTTTCAAATTCGCGCTCGGCAAGTGGGAAAGTGGTTTTGGTGTTGCGCGGGTTTCCGAGTTTTGAAATCGGGGTCGCGGAAAAGTTACGAGTCGCAACGGTAACCGCACGGGCGCGTTTCCACCGCAACGCATACAGGCAACGGTCGGGTGAGTGGATAGACGCCGTTTTGACGGAAATGCCCCTGAATTTCGTGATAGAGTCATCCCCACGAAGCCACGACGCCGATTGGAGGCCTTTTAACAAGGTCAGATTGGGCCGAAATTTCTCGGCCCATAATGAACAAACCAATCTGGCACAGTTTGCATAGCACAATTCATTGGCCCCTTAAGAAGAAACATAGAAATTGGCCATTTTTTTTCAAAAAAAGTTTGCTGAAAATTAAAGCAGTTCTTTTTTTTAATAAAAAATTAAAGCAGTTCTGATAAGGGCCGATAGTATTAGAGAAGTGCCTTCTGATTCCATATTCAAAAGCATAAAATTAAAGGGCGCAGTTGCAGATCAGAAGTGATGCAAGTGAAATAAGGGCCTGTTTAGATCAATTTGCTATGCCGAATTTTCTTTGGTAAAAGTTTCGGTGGCAAAAGATTTGGCATTGAAGTTTTGCTAGTTGCATTGGTGTTTAGCTGTATGGTAAAGTTTTGCCATTTTACTGGTAAAGATAGAGAGAGCACGGCTCCCAACGCACTTTTTGGCAAAATTTGCTACTCTAGACTCCCAAATGACAAATATCAAATTGACAACTTCTGCTACTAGTGTTTAGATCCATTTTGATAAAAATTGCTCTAAAATAGCAAAACTTTTGCTATTTTGGAGGAAACGAAACAGGGCCTAAATTAACCTAGCAAATTACTAGTACATGAGAAAGGACCAAACCTGGTCCTAACTCCTGAGTGATATATTGCAATGATGTCTAACATTTTTATCTTTGACTGTCTTAATAAATAAAAGAAGAGGTTTAAAAAACATTTCTTCGGTGTTTAGATCCGATATATGGGCCATGCCAATGAATGTTGATTCATGACACCAGTTCAACAAAATTACTAACTGAACTGGATCTGCACACTTGTCCCTGAAATTCTCTTTTCACTGTAAGCTCTTAAAATTTTGTAACTTCAGAATTATTTTGGCCCAGAATTCATCAACGGATTTAATTTGTTTGCGAAGTGTGTCCTTGGAGCTGACGTGCAATCCAGCATCAACAATAATGTTAACGACAGGTATTCCAATGTCGAAAACAAACATGGGAATACACGATAGAATTATTTGGGCACATACACACCAGTTAGAACCAAATTTGGCAAATATTCAGATCATCAAGCAATTCCATTCCATATTTGGTCCAAACAATTACGCCCAAACAAGACATTTAAGATCCCAATGAGTATCTTGACAATTCGTCGGAAGTATTCGGTCTTTTGTTTTTGCGAGGAAGAAATTCATTGTGGCGTCATGCATGCATGGATCGATGAGAGGTGATGCACTTTGCAGCATCTGGTGTTTGATCAATAATCACAAAATAGGAACCCGCAACCACGAATCTGCATGATTAAATAAGGCCCTGTGTTTTTCTTTTTCCTTCTCTTTTTTTTTCTTTCAAAAATTACCTTCGACGAGGAGGAGAGGGGAGGCGAGGCGCGTATGCGTTGGCATTGGCGGCGTTGTTCTTGGAGGGATCAGCGCTAGGCGCGGAAGATGGCGGAGCACTTGCGCTTGAACCAGCGGATGCCGCGGCGGAGCGAGGCCTTCACCTTGCCCTCCACGGCGTACGCCTTGTAGCCCGCCACCCGCCGCCGCCGCTTGGACTCCGCGTCGCCGAAGCAGCCCGCGCACGAGATGCCGGCGCCGCGCACGCGCCCGCTGCAGCGCCTGAACGCGCCCGGCGGCGGCGGGGTGGACGTGGAAGGGTCCGTCGTCGTCTTGGGCGCCATGGCGAGCCGCGAGCTAACCGCGCGCGCGGAGAAGGGAGGCTGCTGGTGCTTGTTATGATCAGCGGCGGTGGCGCGCGGGCGCGTGGATCGATCGATCGCCTCGGCCGGGAAGGGAAGGGGAAGAACGGTGGCGCGCGGCGGGGGACGGAGGAGGAGGAGGGGGAGGCGACGGAGGAGGATGGATGGAAGGAGTCGCCCCGGTAGGTGCGGTGGAGATCGGCCATGGAGAAAAGGGGAAACTGGAGTGGAGACGCGCGGGAGAGGAGGAGGCCAGCGTGCGGCTCCGCTGATCCGTCGGCTTAATTTGATCTCTGGGTATGCATGTATGATGGAGAAATTTTTTTTATTTTTTTAGACTTTTTATTTTTTAATTTTATTAATAGACCATTCAAAAAGTATTTTCAAATATTAACCTTTTGGCCACACCAGTCCCTCTGGTGTAGCCAAATAACTGTATCACACCACGCCTGCATCTTGTCACGTCACAATTACTGGCGTGGCAGGACCACGCTGCTAGCGTGGTCAAAAGGTTCACTTTTCGGAAATACGTTTGGAATGGTTTATTAATAAAATTAAAAAAATAGAAAGGTCTAAAAATAAAAAAGATTCTATCATGGATTGTATTTCAATAACACTGTACAAAGTTGCCTAATCTTCGAGTTGTGTGTTCTTTTGAACATATGGTTTTTAAAATATAGGAATAGGAAAAATACAAAATTAAGATATCACGCTATATTGACAGGAAATAATGATAAAAAATAGGTTAAAACATGTGTCTGGATGTATTCTAGAAAAAAAACAAAGGAAATTTAAGATTATATGTTGATTTGTTGGAGAGAGAATCCATTGAAAATCTAGGAATTTGAAAACATGAGGGCCGTACGTTAGACCTCATGTTAAAATTTCTCAAGTAACAGAACTTTCCTATCCTATGTACTCCCTCCGTCCCACAATATAAGGGATTTTAAGTTTTTGATTGCAATGTTTGACCACTCGTCTTATTCAAATTTTTTTTGCAAATATAAAAAACGAAAAGCTGTGCTTAAAATACTGTAGATAATAAAGTAAGTCACAAATAAAATAAATAATAATTTCAAAAAATTTTGAATAAGACAAGTGGTCAAACGTTGCAAGAAAAAACTTAAAATCCCTTATATTATGGGACGGAGGGAGTATTTCCTTTGAAGCAACCCTAGCTACAAACCAAATGACTCATAAAGGCATTATTCCTTCAGTTTTCCTTTAAATTCCTCCAATCCAAAAGAGCCATGAGAGCGTGGATTGTGTGAACTGTTGAATTTTTTAAGAAGTTACTCGATATCGGAGCTTCTCATATTTGAAACTCCTGTGAATTAGTTCCGATGTGTAAAGGATTAATCGAATCATAGAATCAATTATTGAGTTCAAAATTGATTGTGGTTTTAATGTGGGGGCAATCTCCTTTTAAGGAAAAGACGAACTGAAGCGGGGATTGTCGATCTAGCAAATGTGGAGGGTCTTCAATCTTCATGCGCGTAAATATTTATTTTTTTTCATACTCGTATGCTTGGACATTGGACATTATGTTTGATGTTTCCACACTGTACGTGAACACATAACATATTAAAAATAATAGAATTGCCTGTAAGTTGCTCTCTGCTAAGTTAATTTGTCTGATACAATATTCTGTAATTTAATTATATCACGTACCCAACGTCTTCAGTAAACTTGCTTACACCAATACAAATATCTCACATATATTTCAGAAAAAGAAAACAACAAACATATATCTCACGTACAAACAAAGCTCCTCGTCTTCAAGAGCGAAGCCTGAGTTATTCACACGATGCATATATATGTATATATAGCACAAACAAATTAACGGCAAATATTCCATCCGTTTCACAATGTAAGTCATTTTAGTATTTTCCAACATTCATATTCATATTGATGTTAATGAATCTAGACATATATATCTATCTAGTTTCATTAACATTAATATGAATGTGGAAAAAATACTAAAATGACTTACATTGTGAAACAGAGGAAGTAGCATACATAGTGAGAATCTGTACCGTAAACCACGCAGCAACACGTACGCATACGTGTGTGTTCGTAACATACATGTATAATAAGCTTAATCATGTACTACATCTGTTTCATCTTAATTAAAAGACTTTTTAGCATTGTCCATATTTATATATATGCTAATGAATTTAGACACACACATATATATATATATAGATTTATTAACATATATATAAATATAGACAATATTATAAAGTTTTATAATATGAAACGGAGCAAGTAGCTTATTATCGATCGCTAATTAAATCCGCCGTAGGGACATCTACCGGCTCATCCGCGCGCCGCTCCGGAGTGACCGGGGCCGGGGCTTGGACCGGGGTTCGTGTTAACCCTGCCGAGGTAGCTGTCGCCGGTCGGCGGCGAGACCACCACCTGCACCAGCAGCCTGCGCACGGCGCCGGCGGCTGTGGTCGTTGCGGCGCCGCCCCTCGCCGCCGCGCAGTGAACGACCATCGCCGGCAGAGCGTGCCCGGCGGCAAGGAGGACGGCGATGGCGATCGCGGCGAAGGTTGTTGTTGAAGCTGACCACTTGGCCATCTCGAAGGTTGTCGAGTAGTGTTATATATGTCGTGGGTATTTTGGTGTGTGTGTTCTGTTCTGTGAGTCGAGACGAGGATTGGAGAGGGCTGTATATATAGGCACCGTTGGAATGGTCATGGACGAATGGGATCGATCGAACCCGGGCCGCCTCCGATCCCTGTCTTTTTTATGTACTGAATTTTATGCATGCACTGGCCCGTTCGATTCAAAATTAAACTTAGTACGAATAATTTCACACACACACATAGTTCAGCACGATGCATTCGTTGGATCAAAGTACGTACGCATGCATGCTTTTCTGCCCTTACGTGTACTAGCATTGCTCACTTTTTCAGATCGATGATGCCAAATTCTCCTACATGCAAGCGGCAAAAGCATTAAGCATAGAGTTAATTGATCACTATTTTTTTCAACCAGTCTCAAAATAACTTTATTTTTCACCATCTTACTCATTCCAAAAATAACTTTATCTTTAAAGCAACTAGCGGGGTGGCCCGTAAAATTGCACGGCTAGCAACTATATAAAATTATCTAATTTTTTAAAACATAAATTTCTTTAAAATTTGTTAAATAGTCATCTCATTGTGTCTTGGGATTTTAAAAAAACTTAAACCTTATTATCGTTGGGTTTTTAGTTTTATAATTTTTAAAACTCACACCAACCACCACACCTACTTCTCAGCCCTCCCCTGTAGTTGCTTGCCCACCCATCACAGCTTCTATTCATCCCCCTTGACAACTTTAAAAATCGAAGCTTAGAGTTTATGGTCTATTTATAGTTTTAGAATTCCAGCCAAACGTTGTCACTACCTACCATACCTTTTCTCCCTATATTGTTATTGAGATTTTAAACATCAAACCTAATTACCGTTGGGATTGTTTTTTATTTCAAAAAGTCCTATCAACCGCCGTCATCCTACTTTTTTACGGCATGCCCACCGCTCCTCCTTTTATTGTTATTAGGATTTAAAAAATAAAATATAATTATCATTGGGGTTCTATATTATAGTTTTTAGATATTCCATCAATATATAGCCACCACCCTATTACCCTACTCATTACGGCTAGCCCATTACTCTTCCTCTTTATTATCATTAGAAATTTAAAAATTGAACCTAATCGTTATTGGGTTTTCCTTTTTATAGTTCTTAAAAGTTTTGCCACCCACCATCGTCTTACTCTTTTACCGCCCTCTGCTTGTCCTCTTAGTAATAAAATAAAATTTAGTTTATTTCTTTTTCCAAATTTGGATTAATCTCATGATGTGTTCAAGACAAATTGTTCTTTTAATATTTATTATTTTATTCCGAATTATCTCCAAAATGTAGTTCTATTTGAACTTTAATTCTCCCCTAATTTATGGTATATCCTGCTACTTAGCATTGATTAAGCATTGATTAGATATCAAAATTTACAATAGAAAATATATATTTCGTCGACGACTATAGAAAATCTCTGTTCAACTCCAAATAAGGTATATTTCTCAACACCTTCGTAGTACTGTTGAGTTGCTAGGAGTACTAAAATTGTTTACCAAAATTATAGTTTCTTCTGGTAAACTATTCAAGTTTGGCGCATACTCGAGGACAATAATACAATCATACCTCTACAGTTTTAATTAGTATTTATAGGGAACATATTCTATGCACATAAACTTTCCGTGCACACACCAACTAGCAAATTTCACGAAAAATTCTAGAAAAAAAATCAGACATTTACTCCTAATAGTACTACACGTATATGTAAAGTCTCATATTCAAATTCATTATATTTTACCCGTAGAAAACAAAATTGGACAATTTTAAGAGTAAAAGTCTGTCCGAATGTTGTCTTTTTTTTTCTTATGGCTAAAATATAATGAATTTGAAGATAAGACTTCATACATAGGTGTAGTACTATTGGAAGTATATGTGTCCAATTTTTTCTAGAATTTTCTTTGACATTTGCTAGTTGATGTGTACGGGAAGCTTGTGTGCACAGGATATGTTCCCGTACTTATAAGCAATACATATTGTTTGTGGCGATATAAGCCATATGGTTGTTCCCTTTTCCACAAATAAAAGATGTGGTTATTCCCACTTATTCCTCAGACACCAGTATTAGCAACCACAAGCAAAGAATGAAAAAGGATAGCTATCTGATAAGTCGTGGAGACAGCATCATAGTACAGCGGAAATGATCAATTGTGTGGAAAAAGGTTAGTCCAAGGTTTAATATCACTTTGCGAGAATCTTTGCTTTCCTTTCATCCAATCGTAGTCCCTGATTGATATCGTTCATCAACAGAGAATTCGTACTTGCTTTATAGAGAACTAATTAGTTATATTCTTCGTACGTGGCATGAATCTGTTTACCAAAATTTAATTCAAGGGGTGCTCAACACTTGGCAGCTGGTGGAACCATAATATAGGGGCAATTGTGTTCTTAATTTTAACCTATTTTAAAAGTATAACTACCAATTTAACTCTATTTTTTCAACTTTGTTTGTTTGGCCCTATTTTTAAAAATCGAAGGTTAGGTCTAACTTATTCCATAAAGACACCATAACGGTGTTAACTTAGACAAAAAAAAAGAGTAACTTTTATACCCTTGCTTATTTGATTATCAAGTTTATGTTTGTTCAACCCATTTTCATGCTCGTTTAAAATTTTTTAGATATGTGATGAATTTGAAAATTTTGACAAAAAATGTATATTTGAACAAATAAAATAACTTTGGATTCATAATAAAAAGGAAAAATGAAAATGAGGGGGTATCCTAGTGGGCGTCGATGACCAGTAACCGCTCAGCTATCTGCCGCTCGGCTGTTGTCGGCATTGTAGTGGCCAGATCCGGTAGCCACGGTGTGGGTCGTCTCTCCACGTAGCCATGATGCTTGGCATCCCCCTTCTACAGTGTGAGCGTGCGGCCCCAAGTGCACACGCCGAGCAGCTCGATGGCGAGCTCCATGACGGCCACCTCATTAGAGACCACCTTGGCCTACTCTATTACGGCCACGGTGCTACAGCGGGGCTGGAAAATGCTGAGGAGGGAGGAGAGGGAAACGATGATAAGGTAAGTGAGTTTGTTCCCATCCAAGGGCATTTTAGTCTTTTTTTTCTTCTCTAAATTCATTGTCGCTACAATGTTAACATTGTGATTACAATAGGATCAAACAGTAGCTTTAGTTTCGGAAAGGAGGGTCAAACAAGCAAAGTTAAAAAATAAAACATGATAAAATTGATAGTTGAACTTTAAAATATGGTCAAATGCACAATTATCCCTTTAAGTTATGCTAATTTTTTTTCAAAGGTTTGGAGGGACTAGCCGCCGCCTCCTCTATCTTCTTCACTTGGCATTTGCTTGTAGTCTCGTAGCCTATTAGTTGACTTATCAACTGCAACTAAAATTTAAATTTCAAATAATTACAATGATTTTAGTTTTTTTTTATCGTAGTCTAGTTTTCAGCTAACTTTTAGACTATAATATAGATAGATATGTTTTACGTTTAAATTGATTTTGGTTGCAAAGTTAACATAGCTCAACCAATCAGAGCCACCTGCAATGCACATTGAGAATTTTTCATGTGTGCTTTTGAATTTTCAACTTATTCGCGTCATGTTCTATGAAATTTGGTCCGATCATATCATGATATCATATATTCTCCTGAATTTCTATTTTTGTTCCCCCACATGCCTATGTTAACGTTGATTTGTCCATTTTATAATTAATAAATGTAGGAAGACCCTTCTCCCCTACTTTGCATGGAAGGGATTTTAATGTTTATTAAGCGTACGATATACTCCTACATTCATATATAGGAGTACCAAATATTAGTATGCACAAAACTCATATTCCTTTCACACCAAAAGCACAAAATAGACTTCTCCATAGTTACGGAACAACACACAAAAAATGGTCAGATAAAAGAACAAAACACACAGGAATACAAGCAATCGATCTCAAACATCTATGGGTGTGATTTTTCATTTTTCTTAACAGCATGAAAGGGACTGGCCGAGAAGTAATTTTCACAAACACAACGTAAGTCTCTCTGCTAGCTCTGGCCCGTGAGCTTGCAAGAGAGGCCAATGGGTATCCCACGCGCACACAGAGAGCCTATTTTAGTGGTTTTGATGAACACACGTCGGTGGTGATTTCGTCGATTATGGCCCTATTGGTAAGCTCTCTCGAAGTGCCCGATCATTATAACTAGCAAAATGTGTGTTCATGTGCTTGCATCCGAGATATAATAAAGACGCCTCAGAATCAGCCATCAACTTGTTGTACTTCTCAAAATCCCTCTCGTCGTTGTCTGGTTCTTTAGCATCACGCAATATTTCCGATCGAGTATCAGGGTCCAAATCTATGGTATCACCACCTAATGGAAAAGGGATGAACAAGCCATATCGATCTTGCTCGTTCCTTACATCCGGCACTTCATCGACTGCATTTTTCAGTGGTTCTTGCTCTTCATGCTTGGCCCAACAACTTTAATCCTTCGTAAATCCTCTACGGATCAAATGAGACTGCACCCATAAACTTTCAGCGAACATATTCTCGTTTTTACAGTCCACACAAGGACATAGCATTATTCGCTTATCCTAGCTCTCCTATCATTCTCTGCATTACTTAGGAATTCAAAAACCCCATCCCTATACTCTTGGCTCCTATGAGAAATACCGTACATCCAACTTTGATCCATCTACGATTAATAAGATATCTAGTAATACATACTCCCTCTGGTTTCATTTTAATTGACGTTTTGGACAATGACACGGTTTACAAAATGTACCTTTGACCTTATTTTTCTATTATAATATACACAATAAATAAATGCATCTTTACTTTTATTATAGTGTTTTGAAAGACAAATCTATATATGTTGTTCTAGTTTCTTTAAACTAAATATTTTTAAAGTTATTGATGGTCAAAGTTATTAAAGTTTAACCTCAACCTTGTCCAAAACGTCAATTATAATAGAACCGGAAGGAGTAATACATTATCAGATAATTATCACGTGTTTTTTTCACCTCTAATTTCTAGCAAAAAAATTGCTCCCCTTGCTCTCCACCCAAAATGTGAACAGTGCACGGGGTTGGGATGGAAAATAGTTGGAGGGATCCAACACCTCTGACAGGTAAGGGTTTAAACCCGTAAGAGGTGATTGTTACTCGTCTCCAATGGATTTCTTACTTGGCACCCATCACAGGTAGGGAGTCACCTGTGACGGGCCGCCATGTGCGCCCAACACAGAGTGATCTTTGTCAGGTGCATATTTTGGCCTTTTGGAGGTGACTCCCTACATGTGACGGGCCTCAGCTCATGATCTCATTTGTAACGGCCTCCAGTTCAACCAATCGCAGATGAGGCCATCCGTGACAAGGTACTTTGTCTTGTTACATGTAGGCCATCAAGGCTGGGCCAATCTGGCGTAATGAAATTATGATAATATATAAGATTATATATAGGCAATTTAGAATTAATAATAAACTATCCTGCAACAAACTCTCACCTGGGTTTCCAAACTCGAAACCAAACATTGTAGACCCATAATCCGATAGCTAAGTGTCACCCCTAAACCTGTCATTTAGTGTAGCTTAGGTTTACCCCAGCTTAATGTTTAGCTAAAAATGATGGTACAATATAGGTCTAAATTGAATTTGTTGTAAATTACTTTCCACACCACTTGATAGTGCCAAAATAGCAGCTCCCTCCATTTTTTTTAAAAAAACAGTTCGAGCATTAAATTTTGTCGACGGGCTATACCCGACTATGGTATTTGTGGTGTATTGGGATCATTGATACTAAACTATATGCGAGATTGCAATAAAATAGACGGAAGAAAACGATTTTTATACTGGTTTGGACCCTCAAGATGAGTAATAACCCTACTTCAGTTTATATGTATAGCTCAGCGAGGTGTCACAGTGATTATAGTGAGGGAGCAAGTTAGCTAATCTAACCAGTCGACTAGTACTCACCGAGAACAGATCCGATGACTTTGGGTTGACGGTTAGCGATCGACTTTCTCCTGGCTATCTCTCAATGTGGCTTGTGGTGATGGCTTCTGATTTGATGCCGAACCCTTCTAGGGGGCATTGTATTTATACGGGTAGGCAACTTTCTCTCCAAGTAGAACTCGAATAGATCTTGTAAGATATGGGCAAATAAGACCTTACCTTTCCTAGGTCAGACTAAGACAACCTATGTTCCCCTGGAAGGAATTTCCATTCTTATCCGCTATATTCCCTTATTTGAATATACATTTCTGTATAATATTGGGTATATAGTATTTATGGTTGTTACGAATCCATGCATAGGAGATATAGTGATATACCTAACCCGTAACACTGACAAAATTTGTATCAAAATATAATCACTTCAAGCACTATTGAGAGTAGTAATTGTCTGATCAATCACATACAATTTAAATTTCTTTCTATCTTACCCCAACTATCCTTTCACCTCCAATCATCAATCATTTAATGTGGTGCATTAATTTTTTTCTCAATCTTAATGTCTATAAAAACCTTAAAATGCTTGTATTTAGAATGGGGGAAGCACTGCACTTCCATTGTTGTACTATCACGAGGTACATATATTTGAATGTGAAACAAATTCATTTTAAATTCATTTTATCTTTTGAATTTGAGTCTAGGGATTCTTACTATAAAGAGGGACAAATGGGAACAGACTTAATGTCATCCAAATGCTCAAAACAATCCTCAGATCTTTGGTTGAAAGACATTTTTTACTTTCAAATCTCTGGGTATACCCGAAGTTCTAGTTTGGAGAAAGAAAGTTATGAATGAGAGCTCTCTATTGCTTGTTTTGGTTGGCCAAAAGTTCTATTATGGAAACCATAAGTTCTATGTTGGGTTGTTCGATTGGGTTTGTTTTTCCAAATCCTATCGGAAGTTCCGGTTGGCATCAGAAGTTCTGGATCAAGAATTTTTTTGTCTAGGGCAAGGAGGCTTGATAGAAAGTTTCGATCTTGAAAACTAGAAGTGTCAGTACTCAAATATTTGGGTAATGACTAGTTTTTGAGCTGGTAGAGTATTTAACTACCCTTCCCTCTTTTTAGGGTTTGGCTATTCCCGACAACTGGAATACTTTCCTAGCATTATAGAGCTCTCTCACTCCTCTTATAGCTTGGATGTTTGGGGATTGGGGATTGAGTGCTAGTGAGCTGCAGGTTTCGTCCTAGAGCAATTTGATGCCAAGCCCATCCGTCGTCTCATTGATTTCTCTTGGAGGTTCTTCTCCTAGCAACCTAGGCATCAGCTGCGAGCATTTGTCGATTATGCATGGAGTGCCCAAGAAGTTTGTGAAGAATATATACCTCACCTCAGTAAGGAAAAGTGGTAAATTGAGACAAATCAAGCTTGACTTTGGTGGTCGTTTGGTGAGGATTATGATTGAAAGAGACCCGACTCTTCGGAATCCTTCAATAGAGATGTAAGATATATGGATCCAAACTTTGATGATCGGTTGTCTCCATCCTCTCATTGCCTTTGTATTTACTAATATGTGCTAAAATTGCTCAATCTACTCTTGTGCTTGTGTAAACTTGGTGGTGACCCTATATTCTGATCACTGATATGGAAGTCATCAATGTAACGGTTGAGGGTTCGATTTCATCTCTAATAGCTTGAGAAAGGCAGCCGTTAGATACGAGGGAGTCACCTATGACAACTGATCAGCTGGTGGTGTCGAGCTGTTATAGATGATCCTTCAACCCAATGACGTGTGTGACCCTTATCTGTAATGGTTGTTTCGAACCATTACAGATGAATGATTACCAAAATCTATATATTTTTTTTTGTTTGTAGCTAGCCTTAAGATTTTCTAGCCATGCACCTCGACAAAAAATACACATATATACCCACAAATTTAATCACATGAACGATGTTCCGGTGCTCTCTACTAATATTATTATATTACTAGTATTATTAGGGATAAATTAGTAATTTACTAATACAATAATTAGGAGTTATTTTGTTATTTATGTTTTTTCCTAGCTAAGTCGATTTATGATTATCCATTGCACGTTCATATTTTACCGAAAACCCAAAAAAAAATTTAAAAAAGGTTTAGTCACTGCTAAATGATGATTATATCTTGTACCTATTTTTTTACAATAATACCCTTATACGTTTCTACTACTAACTGGGTGGTAGCTAGTATAAATAGATCTAAACCTTTCGATGAAATGATATCAGCGGTTCAGATTGATTTCTACTACCAGTAAGAGGTGAGGCTCTAATCGCATATATCTCCCAGTTATCCCACTGTTTAGTTCGTTTAGTCTGTCACATATGATCCGTCGTAGATACGAGAATTTATGAGAATTTATCATTTATGCTCGTGTAAAAAGAGGAGTATGAGAATTTATGCTCGTGTGTCGTATTTGAGTGTTTGAAATTTTTTTACTCAGTCTTAGGATTCCTGTCTCGGTATCACCTATACCGAGTGTTCCAACGCGTGCTTACGAATGCAAAGAAAAAATATCTCACACGAAGAAGAAGCCAAATTTGCTGCACGCAAGTATCACATTGACATACGAGAAGAAGTCAAATTTGCTGCTAAGACCTACGACGCGCGGGGAACGAAGATACCGGGACCAGAAAAGGAATACCACCCAGGTTCCGTGACTTGGTGGACTCTTGTCACGTGCTGACCATGGGACAGAGCACACCAGGCAGGCTAGCTACGAGTAGCTAACTTGCCGCGACTTGGGAAGCCAACTCCCGCCTCGCCACCACCTCCTCCTTTTGTCTCCGTGCCACGGGCATGCGAACCCCCGCGGCGCCGTGCGCGCGCGCGTGTCCGCCGCACGTCGCGACGCAACAGCAAGCGGCAGCCCACGCGGAGAGCCGCCCAGAACGCCCTGTGCTGCCGTGCCGCCGCTCAACTCTTCCTCCTCCACTCCACCTGCGCGCCGACCAACCAACCAACTGCAGATGCATATGCAGCCTGCAGCTAGCTGTTGGTTTTGCTCCTATTTCCCCTCGTGGTCTCGCCTCGTCTCTTCCTTCCCCGGCTGCGGGCTCGCCGCGAGGTTGCCTCCGCGCCTATGCAAAAGCAGCCGCGTGCGCGCGCGCGCGCGCGCCAATCCTTCTAGGCCAAGAAACCGCGCCCGATTTATGCCGGCCCAGGGTGGGAGGGGCAAAGAATGCCGGTGTCGTACCTGCAGCCGCGCCGCGGGACGAACGGGCGGCGTATTATGGAGCACGGCGCGGGCGAGGAGATGGTGGCGTTCTACGAGGCGTGGGTGGGGCGCGAGGAGCGGATCGTCGCGGACCTCACGGACGCGCTCCTCCCGGCGCGGCGGCGGCGGGACGTGCTCGCCCCGCTCGTGGACGCCGCGGTGGGCCACGTGTCGGAGTACTACGAGCGCAAGGCCCGCCTCGCCGACCGCGACGTGGTGGCGGCGCTGGACCCGCGCTGGCTCAACCCGCTCGAGCGCACCTTCCTCTGGGCGTGGGGCTGGAAGCCCGCGCTGGTGTTCCGCTTCGCGGACGGCGCCGTCGCCGGCGGCTCGTCGCACCAGCAGCAGCGCCGCGCGCTGGAGCGCGTGCGCGCCGCCACCGCGGAGGCCGAGCGGGAGGTGGACCGGGAGGTGGCGGCCGTGCAGGAGTCGCTCGCCGGACCCCGCGTGCTGGCGGCGCTGCGGAGGCAGCACCCGCGGAACGGCGAGGCCGACGAGGCCGTCGCCGCGGTCGGGCGCTCGCTCCGCGTGCTGCTCGCCGCGGCCGACGCGCTCCGCGAGCGCACGGTGCGGGACGTCGTCGGGACGCTCGCGCCAGACCAGGCCGGCGCGTTCCTCGCGGCCTTGCTGAGGTTCCACCTCGGCGTGCACCGCGCCGGCCGCAACTGGGGCTCCGGCAACGGCGGCCGAATGGGCCTCTAGTTGTCAGTTCCGTCACTGTGTCAGTGTGAGCTCAGTAACGGTAATAACCGTCGCCGGCGTCGCGTCGGTGTCGTGCACTTTTTGGCGTGGACCAAATTATAGTCGTCGCACAGTCTCGTGTTTTGTCTCAATTGACTCCAAACGTCCGAGGGGCGGACCGAGCTAGAACCAAAACCCGGTGGGATCAGCTCCTCTTATCTTAAGACATTTGAATTTTCATGAAATTTGATGATTCAAATATCAGTAGCAATAGTACCTCATAATGCATGCCTAAATGTCTTTTGTCTGTCTTTTCAAGGGGCAGACATGAATACATGATGACATGAACCTATGTCATGTTTCTTCGAAGCCCCTGTTCAAATTGATTCACTCTACTTTATGAATAGAACTTTCAAAATCTAGCTGATCGTCACCACCAGCAGCAGGTCACAATCATGATTCGCTCAAGGCTCTGATCCATTTCACTCAGGATCCTGTGCAAAGTGGCTTCATTCGGTGTTGCGGTAGATTATGGCTGTGTTAAGTTTACACAAAAATTGAAAGTTTGGTTGAAATTAGATTGATGTGATGGAAAAGTTAAAAGTTTATGTATAGGAAAATTTTGATGTGATGCAAAAGTTAAAAGTTTAAAGAAAAACTTTGAAACTAAACACGGCCAGATACGGTAATATTTGTTGAAATATATGATTTGCTCGGATTTTTTTCACCGGTGTAAACTTTTGGATTGATCTGATCAATACGTGTAACTCAATAAAGTTTGTTTTGTTTAGTGTCACAGTGGACCTCGTTCAGTGTGACAGTAGATTATGATACAGTAACGCGTCATAGTTTAACTACTACGATTATGATACAGTAACGAGTATCTCCGTATCGGAATATAAAAAGTTTTAGAATTACACACGGTTATTAAGAAATAGTAAAATAAAATGGAAGGAGATTGTGATTGGTTGAGAAGTATAGATAGATAAGGAAATCAAATAGTAGAGGGTTGTGATTGATTAAGAAGAGTATTGATGAAGAAGTTGTTATATTTTAGGACAAATTCTATGTGCTAGAAGTTGTTATATTTTTAGATAGATGGAGTATTAGGCTTGCAGCTTTGGAAACAAATATTGCCCGCTAGCCATAGCTACGTTTTCCTTATGTGGAGTAACTATGTTTCCCTTCTATTCTACTCTGCACGAACTTCAACTCTAATGTATTTCCTTTTTGTCAACTCTGTTTGGCTCAAAATACAGCAATTTTTAGGATTTAGATTTGTATCAAAGTATAACTACTTCTCTACCTACCTACCCATCTTAACTAATCACGAAATGGACCGCGCGGGCGTGTCCCGCACGACCAGTCGCCCATTAGCCATCCCCGTTGAAGGGTGTTGGATGCCCAATTTTGGAATTGAGGGGTTTATTTTAGACAAACACAAGAGTTGAGAGATGTTTAAATTGGACTTAACCATTTAAAAAATGGCATCATTTAAAAAATGGCATAAGTAGTTGTATGTGAGAATGAAGGGAGGAGTATGCATGATAACCTCTTGTGAAAATAGAAGTTGAGGTAGGAAGTGCAAAGAGATACCTCATACCTCCGAAATAGTGAACCACATTAGAAAAAGATGGGAGATTGAAAACCATATGGGTGAATAGCCAAAGTGGTCCTCCAAATTTCATGCAAGGATTAGTTTAGTCCTTAATATTTCAATCTATACATATTAGTCCTTCAATTTTTTATTTTAATTCAAACTTATCCTTGAACCCACATAACCAACAACTTTCTTGATAAATGACACGTATACCTCCTCATTCACATATATAAGAGAAAAGGTTGCATGCAATGAATTCTTTTAATAGATAATGTGTCGAGGAGTGATCCTCTCTAGCGGGAGATCGTGAGATCCTCCTTTTGTGAGTTCGGCCGGGGGAAAGAGCTCGCCTCTAGAGATCATGTATCCGCCCTGAATGCTGCAAGACGCGTGTGGGCACCAAGATTATACAGGTTCGGGCCGCTATGGAGCATAATACCCTACTCCTGTGTGTGAGGTTATGGTTGAGTGTTACAACGGTTCCTAAACTCCGGAGAGCGCTCCCACTTCTCTTCTCCTAGAGCTCAGGCTTACTGAGAGTCATCCATTTTTCTCGGTGGGTAAGGTCCTCTTTTTATAGTTCAAGGGGATACCACATGCACCGCCTCTGCCTACTCTTCTATGGGATGGGGACCCACTCTACCTTGACCGGACCACGATCTGTGCCTTTGCCCGGAAGCTAAGCCGCGGTATGCCCTTCTGTGGGACCCAGCGCCGCCCGCCACCTGACATGGGCGACGGCCCTGTCATTCACCCTTAAATGGGCGGAGACCTTTGGCCGTCCTACTCACGTCGGGAGTACGCCGGATGACGCTCCGATGTGACAGGACACACCTACCTCCACTCCGCCAGAGACAGAGGCGACGTGGGGGCGCGGCCGCCCGTCCAGTCAGACATGACCGGCGACAGGCCGGTCACAGACTAGTCAGTCCTGACTGACGTGCGTCAGTCGCGCGGCACCGCACGTCTGCCCTTACCAGTGAGGGGCAGTTGGGGCGCCGCGCGCATTGATAGCGGTTCAGCCTTGGTCCCCTCCCCGCTCGCTCCCCCCGCCACATGGCAGTTGGGCGAGGTCCTCGGGGCAAGGCAGTGCGAGGGCCCGAGGGGCATGACGTGGCACCCCGAGGCCCCCCCGCCGCTTCTGCGATTCGCGAGGTGTGGGGTTAGGGCCAGGTTGTAGGGCCACGTGGCTGGATGGGAAGGTAAATTCCCCTCAATTTGCATACCCCCAGCTCATATCTTCGACAATAGCCCCCGACACCACGTTGGACATTGGCCCCTTGAGGACAGTCTGACGTGGCGCCTCACGACTTCCCATGTCGTGGTTGTGGGCCCGGCGGGGAATCTAAACGGATGCCGCCGAGCAGCCAGGCTGGCGCATTAGCCATAATGGCGATTTGACCACCACTAACTGCGCTGATGATGGGGGCGCTTAGGGCGCGAAAATCGGGGGGTCGGCCAGACCACGCCTCGACTCCCTTGCCTGCCAGGCACACGATGGAACCGACGGCGGGCACGCCTAACCTGCGCCCATGAACATCGCACGCCCTACGCCGAGTGTGCCGTTGACAGGCGCACTAAATGCGGGGCGCGGATTCAATGGGGACGTGATCATGAGTGGACGAGGGAAACGATGAGGCAACCGCAGGCGCAGGAATCAAGGGGGCAACCGCGGGGGCGTGAAACGAGGAGGCGAGCACGGGCGAGGCAGGGATAAAAGGATAGGGAGGCAGAGATTTCGCCTCCTACCTTTCGCCGACTGCTCACCCGCACACTCGCTCCTCAAGCCCTAACGCTCTTGCCGCTCTACGCTATTCCGCACACCAAACTCCTCGCCGTTTCACCGCCAGTCACCATGGCCCAAGACGCTGCTGACGCTGTGCTCCCGGCGTTGCGCATCACGGCGGAGAGGCACCTTAGCCTCCCCCGCAAGATCATGCCGGAGGACGCCGCCGTGAGGGTGGGGGAGTTGCGGCCGCGGCCGCGGTACCCAGAGCGATCCGTGCACCTCCTGTCCTTCGCCATGGTGGGGTTGATCCCACCATTCTCCAGGTTCTTCCATGAGGTTTTGGATTTCTACGAGATCCATGCCTTGCATCTCGCACCCAACGCCGTAATGACGCTAGCCATCTTCGCGCACTTGTGCGAGATGTTCGTCAGGGTGCGGCCGACAATGCGGCTGTTCCAGTCCTTCTTCGTCCCACAGCTGCAGCAGGGCGCGGCGGTGGGAGGATGCTACCTCCAGCCCCGGCCAGGGACGGCAGGGCAATACATTGAGAGCCATCTCCACAAGAAGTGGGAGGATTGGAAGAAGGATTGGTTCTACACCGCGCTGCCAGATCATCCGCGACTTCGGTTCCCTACCGCCCCCCCACCCCCGAGCGATCCGCCACGTGGTTGGCGGTTTCGGAGCTAGGCGAGGAGTACGATGCAGTGCGGGACCGCCTCAGGGGCCTGCGAAACCAGGGCCTAACGGGGGTGATGGTGTTTGACGACTACTTCCGCCGCTGCATCGCGCCTCTCCAGGAGCGGTCCCGTGGCGCGTGGGAGTACACCGAGCACAACGATCCCATGCGCACCCACGTGGGTGAGCGCTGGGACTAGGGCGAGGAGGACGCAAAGACAGTGATCCGACGGGTGCTGGGTCTGGACACCGCCGAGCAAACGCTGATCCTGGACGGGATTCTCCCCCTCTGCAGCGACCGCGACCGGGAGAGTATCCTGGCTGTGATGTCGGCCGTCGGTGCTGCTGGTGGGGGCGACGGCGCGGGTAGCAACGGCGCGACCGCAGGCGGCAGTCAGATCGGCGGCTCCAGGGCGCCCGGTCCGAGCTGTGGGCCTGGGGGAGACTCGGCCAGCGACCTGAAAGGGAAGTGAAAGGTGTCTGAATCTCGGCTACCTTCTCCCCCGCGCAGAGGGGGCGCGAGCGAACGGCGCACCGACCACCGGCAGGCCACAAACGCCCCGCCGCGTCCGAGGTTGGACGGAAGAAGAAGCGGCTCCGGAAGATAGGGCAAACGGAGCCGTGCCTGGGGAGTTTCATCGAGCCCCCAAAGTGGACCTTCAAACGCCCCCCTCGTAGGTACGATCGCTAGCACTCGACTCGGTGCGCTCTATCCACCTTGGCCTCTTGTTCCTTCCCCCCCTTTTTCTTTTTCTTTTTTTTAACGTGATCGGGGTTCTCCTGTAGCGGGATTCCTTCCCAGGGGGTCTCGGCATCCGATCCCTCGCAGGGGTCGAAATCCGAGCGATCGGATCAACCGGGACCCGGCCGACCAGGTGCCACAGAGGGTAAGATGTTACGACGGAAACCCGATGCACTTGGAAGTAGTGGCGCAATTTCTTTGAGGCCATTAAAACTGCGTAAAGCATCTTCTGGGCCTGTGGGTATCGGGTTTTCGCGTCTCGGAGTGCCTCGCTGACAAAGTAGACGGGCCGCTGCACCTTTCGGTGGGGCCGGTCCTTGTTGTCAGGGGCAGCTGGCCCCAGGCGCCCGTGCTCAGGGGCCTCGGGGGGATCTTGGGCCACGTCGGGATTATAGGTCTCGGGGCCACCCGCTAGAGCCTCTCTTCCTCCCACGGGGGCCTCGGGGCCCTCTCGGGGGTTGGGGGCTTTGGGCACCGGGCAGTCGGGGGACATGGGTCCATCGCCAGTCAAGAGGGCCCCTGGTCCCTTCTCATAGCCGGGCTCACAACGCGGGTCGCCCTCGTCGCGCTCAACTACAAGGGCAGCACTCACCACGTGGGGGGTCGCGGCCAAGTAGAGTAGCAACGGTTCCTCTGGCCCCGGGGCTACCAGGATAGGGAGGGAGGTGAGGTAACCTTTCAGCTGATTGAGAGCTTGATCCGCTTCCTCCGTCCACACAAACGGCCCGGGGCGTTTGAGGAGTTTGAATAGGGGCAGCGCCCTCTCTCCCAGCCTCGATATGAATCGACTTAGGGCGGCCATGCATCCCGTGACACTGCGCATCCCTAAGTTTGTTGTGGGGGCACATCCTCTCTATTGCGCGTATTTTCTCGGGATTAGCTTCTATGCCTTGGGAGGAGACTAGAAAACCGAGGAGTTTGCCCGCCGGCACACCGAACACACACGTTTCGGGGTTCAGTTTCATGCGCATGGACCTAAGACTGTCAAAAGTCTCGGCCAAATCCTACAATAATGTATCCTGGTGGCGCGTCTTTACCACCAGGTCATCGACATACACCTCTACATTGCGCCCTATTTGATTACTCAAAGTAATGCGAGTCATGCGCTGAAAAGTAGGACCCGCGTTCTTGAGACCAAAAGGCATAGTTGTATAACAAAAGTGCCTACAGGAGTAATGAAAGCAATTTTTTCCTCATCTTCCCTAGCCATGCGGATCTGGTGATACCCGGAGTAGGCGCCTAAGAAAGACAAAAGGTCGCACCCCGCAGTGGAGTCGACTATCTGATCTACGCGCGGTAAAGGGAAGGGATCTTTAGGGCATGCCTTGTTGAGGTCCGTGTAGTCGAGGCACATCCGGAGCTTGCCGTTGGCCTTCGGGACGACCACCGGATTTGCCAGCCACTCTGGGTGGATGACTTCTCAGATGAAGCCGGCCTCCAGGAGCTGCGTCACCTCCTCTCGGATGAAGGCTTGCCGCTCCGGGGCCTGGCGCCGTACCTTCTGCCGGATGGGTCGCGCATCCGGCTGCATGGCGAGGAGGTGCTCGATCACCTCCCTAGGGACCCCGGGCATGTCCGACGGCTTCCACGCGAAGACGACAGAGTTCGCCCGCAGGAAGGAGACGAGCGCGCTTTCCTATTTGGCGTCCAAGGTACCGCCAATCTTGGCGGTCTTGGACGGATCATCGCCAAGGGGAATCTCCTTGACAGGCACCTCGTCAGTCGAGGCGTGGCACTTCTTGGAGGTGCGGAACGCGGAGGCCTCCGGGGCCTGCGGCTCCGTGGCTGCCGCCAGGTTGTCGGCACGCTGCTCCACATAAGTGAGGGCGACCTTGACATCGCCAAAGACGGTGATGGGGCCGCTGGGGCCCGGCATCTTCATCTGGAGGTAGGCGTAGTAGGTGGTGGCCATGAACTTCACTAACGCGGGCCTGCCCAGGACCGCGTTGTAGGGCAGATTGAGGTCCGCCACATCGAAGTCGATCCGCTTGGTGCGGAAGTTGGTGGTGTCGCCGAAGGTCACCGGGAGCTCAACGTGACCCAGAGGCCACGTGTGTCCCGGGGTCACGCCGATGATCGGCAGTGACGGCTGGAGCTTCATCCTCAGGGCTTTGAGAGCGTCAAAAGCAGCCGGGGAGATGATGCTCAGGCTGGCCCCCCCGTCGACCAGCACACGCTTCATCTTGACGTTGTGAATGGTCGGGGAGACCACGAGGGACAACTTCCCTCCCCAAGTGAGCACTGTCGGATGGTCGCTCTGGTCGAAGGTGAGCTTCACCTCCGACCAGCGTGCCTTCCGTGCCGTCTCGTGAGTTAGGACGGCGGCCAGAAGCTCACGCCTTGTCGCGACCGAGAAAATTTGCATTTTCCCGAACGCTAGTGTATTAATCCTCGTCCCAGGAAAAGCTGGGGTACACCACACAAACATGATATAAAAGACACATCTTTATTATATCAATAATATTTACATTATTACAAAGGCACTTCAGGCCTGGCAAACAAAAATAAACAGCAGCGGACTACCGGGCCTACGGCACCATCTTCACAGGCACTCAACTGGGGTATAAGCCAGGACTCCACCTAAGACTTCTTCTCCAAAGCTTCTCTTACTGAAGGGGGGGGGGAGATAGAGCAAGAATGAGTACAACCACGATACTCAGCAAGTCACACCGGGAGATGCATGATTAATGCAAGGGAGTATAAGGGGTAATAATATAGGGGTTAAGTTTTGCAGTAAATAGCATTTAAAAGTCACTTAATTGCCCAAAGCTATTTTGTAAATACGATCCTAGAGCTACACAATATTATTAATCAAGGCCGTGAGGTTAAGGCCTACGATGATTCAGACCGAACTGGCAACCCGACCTGGGTTCCAGCTCGTCCCAAGCCAACCCAGGCCAACCATTCCACATTTTAGTTGTTTAAGCAAGTTTTAAGAATTAAACCACTAACTTGGGTACATTGCTAGGCTTGCCCATATCCGAGGGCGCGGCTATTCGAATAGATTATACTCTGATCAGAGGTGTACATCATTACCCACAAGACACATCTTTACTCCGCATTCCACGGCCGTGGAACCCATCGTAAAGGATGTGACATAACCCCTTTACCCATCCTAGCCGTGACAAGCACCGACCCAACCTCGCCTACGGTCGGAATCCCGAGACAGGTAGGTAAGATTGAGCCCCTAGCAGCAGGACACCGGCCCTGTGCCATGACATCTCGACTACCGAGCCGCAGCCCGTGTAGCCTTCATTTGCCCTAGAGATGTCCATCGAGCCCCGACTTCGTCCATCTCCATCCGTGTACTCTTGCCAGGACTAGACTGAGCACCGAGTTAAGCCTTACCCATTAGACATGTGGATAGTACGATAGTGCTTTGCAACAGAGGCCCGAAGACCGGTCATTATAGTGGCCGAGGTGCTACTAGCAGAACCATGCACCTCGAGCCCAGCCTAAAACCATTTTGGGAGTTTTGAATAGAGGGGGGAGGTGTGTGTTCAATTCCATCACAAGCCAACCATTCCACAGTGTCCAAATGATATGAGAACTCCCAAAGTCTAAAGTTATAAAACCACCTAGTGTTGCATAATTAATCAGCGAAGCATCTACCTAAATTCATACTAGTGGAACCGTTAATAGAGTACCCACTAGTTGGGGTTTTGTTTATCCTAGGGTGAACAAGGTAAGAATAACAATAGCAATAATAATAAGGTCATAACAAAGGTAAATAGGCATGGCTAAATAAAACAGTGATAACGCGGGAATTTAAATAAAGCGATAATGTAATAATTTAAACCAAAATAATTTTATAAACTGAGATTCAAAATGCTCAAGGATAATGTGACTTGCCTTGCTCAGAGAGAACAACCTTCCGAACCTTCGGTGACGACCGCGAACCACGCTTCGGAAAACTCCGGAACGACAGAAGCTACGCGAAGCACACAAGCATAGCTACAAGCCTAAAAAGAAGCAATAACAATACATAAAAAGAAAGCACACGGTTCTTTAGGTTATAACAAACATTAAGAGACTTGAACGGGTCGATTCGGAGTTCGTATGACCAAGACATGGTCATCCGAAGTTTAATGCTGTTACATGGAGATTTACGGATTATTGTAATTAGGCTTTGCAACTATAAAACATGTGTAAGCACTAGCCTGGAAAAGACAGGAAGGCTGTGCCGTTGACATGCGGACCCCACATGTCAACCTAAGGGACCACAGTAGACCGAGTACACAGAGACGGTCCACGGGTCGACGGAAGCGTACCCCATGTGTCAGCCAAGACGAGTGGCTGACAAATGGACTCCACTAGACACCATGCGGGCTGCACACGTGGAAACCACGCGGCTACCGAGCGGGCACACAAACATAGTCACCACACACACACACGAACGACTACCGACACCGGTACACGGGTACCGGGGTCGACAACCGCACAACGGGCTTGGGGCGACACCAAAAGGACGAGGACGGGGCAGCGAGAGGACGGACCCTTACCACCACGCGACGAGGCGTGGGAACGACGACGACGAACGGGCGGCGGAGACGACTCGGGGACGATGGAGGCGAACGGCGAGGGAACGACTTCGGCGGCGATCCTTGCACGAAGGCGAGACGCGGCTGGCGCAACGCTTGACGACGCGGAGCCGAGGACGAAGACGACGACGGAGCTGCAGCGGCTCACTTGACGGACGCGGACGACGAACGCGATCGGCTTTACGGAGAGACGAGCGCTACCGGGAATGGCGAGAGGACGACGACAACGACGACCGGGGCCGGCGAGGAGGCAACGAGGGCAGCCGGCAGCAGCTGCACGGATACGAGGACGGCGCAGAACACGCTGCTGCGATGACGACGATGGTGGTGGCGCAGCGAGACGATGAGCCGGCGAGGAGGAACGGCCGACCGGAGGAGGGGACGGCGATGTCGGACGGAGACGACGACGACGAACACCGGCGGGGTTCAGGTGGAGGGGAGGCGAGGCCGAGGGCGACCTTGCCGCTGCGATGCTGGAGAAGACGGCGACGTCGGCCGGCACACGGGCACGGCGGAAGGGGCTGCCGGAGTGGGTGCCGACGAGACCGAGGGTGAGGCGGCGCGGGCGACGGCGTTCCGGCGAAATTCGGGCGACGCCGTGGCCTGGTCGGGGAAGAGGATGGCGCCGCGGTGCCGGGGAAGGAGGCGACGACGACAGCCGCCGCACCGGCGAGGCGGCACAGGTGGCTGGAGGCGGTGGAGTGGTGGCGACACCACTAGACGTTGACGAGGACACCGTTCTGGCGAGCTTCGGGAGAGGGGACGGTGAGGCCGGTGAAGGGGGCGGCGTTGCAGAGCCGAGGGAGGCGACCGAGGGGGTTCCATTTTATATGATGGGGGAGGGAGCTGGGCACGGGAGAGGTTGGAACGGCGGTGGCAAAGTCGGCCGGCGGCCATGGAAAGCGGCCGGGATTGGCGCGGGCGTTTCGGGCGACTGAGGGCACGAATCAAGGGGCAAATTAGGGGGAAAGAGAGAGGAGGGAAAGGGGATTAATTCCCCCTAATTAATTTGGAAAGAGCCCGCTTGAATGGGGCGAATTTGAGGGAGGAACGGCGCTAGGGTTTTTTGGGAGAGAGAGAGGAGCCGGGCGGCTGGAGAAAGGAGACGACGACCGGCGGGTGGGCCCCACGCGGGCGCGCGGTCAGCGCGCGTGCGCACGCTGGAGGGGAGCGGCTCGGGTAGGGGGGCGCGGCTTGGGCCGGGCGACCGGCCCAGGAGGAGAGGAGGGAGAGGCGGCCCGGGGGAGAGAGGGAGGAGGAGGGAGCTGGGCCGAGGGGAAGAAGGGAGGGTCGGCCCAAGAGAGAGAGAGGGAAGGAAAAAGAGAGGGAGGAGAGAGGGACTTTGGCCGCGGGCCGAGGGAGAGAGGAAAACTTTGGGCCAGACTTGGCCCAAAGGGAAAAGGAGGATTAATTTTTAGTTTTTCTTTTTAATAAACTTTGATAATTGTTTTTGTTGCTTAATAATTATTCCCGGTGTTCTGAAAATTCAAGTTAAATTTGAGGGCTCCTTTTAGACCAAGGAGAATTTAACAAAAATTCTTTGGGCCACATTCGAATTTTTCTTGTACGTATTTTAGTGTTTGCCAATTTCTTTTCGAATTTTAATTAGTTCTATTATTCCTTTTAGAAAATGATTTTTACTTCGGGATGAATTTATCAGGACGTGACACGCCTCATGGCCTTGAAACCGCGGCGGGAGGTGTGAGCGCAAGCCCCCCCATCGAGAGTGGCGACGGTTCCCTGAGGTATCTGGAAGTCCAGATCCTCGCTATAATCGCCGTCATCGGTGGGGGCCTTCTGTCATCACCGGTCATTGGAGGGGGTCGCGGGGGCTTTGCCCTCCCGTCGACTCTGCCGCTTCTTCTCATCGGCTTTCCGAAACCGCTCGGCCAAGTTCTTGACCGAGCGGCAGTCGGCGAGGCTGTGCCGATAAGTGTTGTGCACCGAGCACCACTTGTCTGCCGACTTACCCTCACCGGAGGGAGCGGTGGAGCTTGGCTTATCGCCGGTGGCTTTTTCCTTGCGCGGGGCCCGTGAGGGCCCATCGGCCGCAAGGATGTGGCCCTCGTCATCGGAGCGGGCCGGCTTCCTTTTGCCCCTCCTATCTCGCCGCTTAGAGCGGGGAACGGATTTGGGGGCAGCCGCAGCCACCGCGCCGGTGCTAGGGGAGTTCCAGGCCCACGCCTCCTCCTTCCGAGCCACCTTGTCCACCAGCTCAAAGAGCTCAGCGGTGGTCTTGGGCTCCTTGGAGGCGATCTTTTCTAGCATGCGGTTGTGCTGCACGCCATTCTAGAACGCATAAACGACCGCGTGGGCCGGAATGCACGGAATAGTGTTGCGGACCTGGCAGAAGCGCTGTATATACGAGCGGAGGGACTCATCGTCCTTCCGCTGCACAGCATGCAGGTCCGCCTCCTCTCCTGGTCGGGGGTACATGCCCTAGAAGTTCGTAATGAACTGCTGGCACAGGTCCTCCCAGGAGTGGATGGAGTCGGGGGGCTGGGTCATGAGCTAGCCGCGCGCCTGACCCTTAAGAGCCATAGGGAAATAATTCGCCATGACCCAGCCGTCGCCTCCCGCTGCCACGATGATCGTAGTGTAGATCTGGAGGAACTTAGAGGGATTGATGCTACCATCATACTTCTCCGTGAGGTTGGGGCGAAACTTCAGGGGCCACCAGACATTCCGGAGACTCGTAATGAAGGCCCTACAACCAGTCCCTCTAGGGGTGAACGCGGGGGGCGGGCCGCCTCGCGAGGAGGAACGCGGCACTCCAAAGGAGGAGGTGCCTTCTCTCATGCAGGCAGCACGGCGCTCGTCCCGGCGTCGCTCGATGTTAATTCGAGCATCCTGCTCCCCGTAGAGGCCACCGTGATGCCTCCGACTTCCCGAGACCCCCGACGATGTTGGGTCCGTGGACCGCCTTGAGGCTGTGGCCGACATACGGGCCCTCCTCCTTGCTGATGAGGACAGGGCCGTGGGGGTGCGTGACGTACTAGTGGTGGTGGAACGGCCACCCGCAGCCAGCTGCTGCTGGGCGATGGTGACCAGGTTGGCGACGTCGTCCAACCATCGTTGGACGGGGGCCTCCGGCTCCGCGTTCATCGGAGGATGCCGTAGAAGGGCCCCGCCGCCTGAAGCGCGCCTCGGGGCAAGTCGCCGTCGCCGTATGTCAGGCGGCAGCGTGCTCCGACACGCCGTGGCCTCCCCCCACCGGGAGGCGAGGAGAGGGCCGAGCCACCCGACCAGGTGGGATCCTACCTCCGCGGGGGGTCGCAACGGGGCGGAGTCCGAGAGTTGCGGCGACGGTTACGGGGGCCGCGACTCCCGCCAGCATCCTCACTCCCGGAGGGAGTGGGGGTGTGCACCACCACCTCTTCCTCCAAAACCTCGACCATGATCGTCGAAGGCAGAGGAGAACTTGGGGCGGAAGGAAACGACTTCCCTTTGAAGCGCGCGAAATCCCCCTACCTGGCGCGCTAGCTGTCGAGGAGTGATCCTCTCTAGCAAGAGATCGTGAGATCCCCCTTTTGTGAGTTCGGCCTGGGGAAAGAGCTCGCCTCTGGAGATCGCGTATCTGCCCTGAATGCTGCAAGACACGTGTGGGCACCAAGATTATACAGGTTCGGGCCACTGTGGAGCGTAATACCCTACTCCTGTGTGTGAGGTTATGGTTGAGTGTTACAACGGTTCCTAAACTCCGGAGAGCGCTCCCACTTCTCTTCTCCTAGAGCTCAGGCTTACTGAGAGTCATCCATTTTTCTCGGTGGGCAAGGTCCTCTTTTTATAGTTCAAGGGGATACCACATGCACCGCCTCTGCCTACTCTTCTATGGGATGGGGACCCACTCTACCTTGACCGGACCATGATCTGTGCCTTCGCCCGGAAGCTAAGCCGCGGTCTGCCCTTCTGTGGGACCCAGCGCCACCCCCCACCTGACATGGGAGACGGCCCTGTCATTCACCCTTAAATGGGCGGAGACCTTTGGCTGTCCTACTCATGTCGGGAGAACTCTGGATGACGCTCCGATGTGACAGGACACACCTACCTCCACTCCGCCGGAGACAGAGGCGACGTGGGGGCGTGGCCGCCCGTCCAGTCAAACGTGACCGACGACAGGCCGGTCACAGACTGGTCAGTCCTGACTGACATGCGTCAATCGCACGGCACCGCACGTCTGCCCTTACCGCATTAAATGCGGTGAGGGGCAGTTGGGGCGCCGCGCGCATTGGTAGCGGTTCAGCTTAGGTCTCCTCCCCGCTCGCTTGCCCCGCCACATGGCAGTTGGGCGAGGTCCTCGGGGCAAGGCAGCGCGAGGGCCCGAGGGGCACGACGTGGCACCCCGAGGCCCCCCCGGCCGCTTCTGCGATTCGCGAGGTGCGGGGGTAGGGCCAGGCTGTAGGGCCATGTGGCTGGATGGGAAGGTAAATTCCCCTCACTTTACATACCCCCGGGCCCATATCTCCGACATAATGCATAGCAATTTATGTAAATCAAAAATATATTATGTACTTGCATGTATATACGATAGCCATAGGCTCAAGTTTTGTGTGTACACGTTGAAATTATGGGAAGTACATATGCAATGTTGTTTATTTATTTTGGTTTTCTTTTTTCTAGTGTATAGTTGTATACAAATTAAGGGCAAAAGGGACATTTTCTAATAGAATTGTTGACTAAAAATAGCCATATGGCATATATATATGAAGTGGGCCCAATGATAATTTTAAGACAAAACAAATACTTAGAGGACCTATGTGAACAAAATAAATCCTGAAGAACCAAATTGAGTCTTCGGTAAAAAATTGAGTCTTCGGTAAAACTTGAGGGACTAAATTAGCTATTCACACAAACCATATTCTTGAAAGGTGAGTGAACATTCGCATCACTATATATGCCCGCCGATTGGAAAAATATGATCTAATCGTTGATCGTTCTTTCTCCTAGAATCTATTTTGAACTCTTTTCTCATACTAGGCAAGCATCTCCTAGTTAAGTGAAACAATCACAGCAAAAGCGTATGTTTTCTTTACTTATGTCTACTATATATTATGATTCTTTGGAACATGATATTTAAGATGGAAAAATAGCTATGAAAAGTGGCTTCATTAAAATAAAAGGTGAACCTTAAGTATCAGCTAGCTAGTGTAATGAGCATCTGGTCTCTTTTATTAATAAATTTTAAAATAAGTAATCTTTTTTATAAAATGAACTGCTAAATTTACTTTTCCGATCCTCGATAAAAAAATTGCATGCTTATACAGTAGAAATATATATTTCAGTATATTTTAGTCTTTTCTTTAACATTCGATATATATTTATCTTTGAGATAATAGTAGTTCTAATAGTGGTACTATAAAAATAAAAATCAGATATCTTAGAAACAAAACCTCGCTTTAATTGCAGCATATGACTCTCATTGTCTGCTTGTAAAATTTAAATTTTAAATATTGTTTTATTTGATTTTAAGATTTTTTATTGTAGTTAATTTTCCAGCATTAGATTTTAAAACACTAATAATACATATGTAGAAATTTTATACATAAACTATTTTTTATTCCTTAATTTATTTTTCACAGTTTACGGCTAGTAGAGTTTAGAGTTTTGATTTCTTAAATCCTAGCATTGCCAATTACATACTTGTGGATACGCTTTCAGTAAGGTTCAGCAAGGTTCATTTTTGGATTGGAGCGTGTTTAGTTCACGCCAAAATTGAAAGTTTGATTGAAATTGGAACGATGAGACGAAAAAGTTAGAAGTTTGTGTGTAGGAAAGTTTTGATGTGGTGGAAAAGTTAAAAGTTTGAAGAAAAAGTTGGGAACTAAACCAGATCTTGGTGCTAATTGTTGCCCACCCGATTCCTCTTTGGTATCTTTAAATAGTACATGTTGACCATTTAGATTGGAGTCAAATAAAAAAAATATGTTACCAAAACTTACCCTAAGTTTGACACTCCTAATATTAATTTTTAGTAGGATTTCAAACCAAACAAGCCCTCAGAATTTTTACTTATACGGATTCATCACCATCCGCCATGCCTGCGTTACATGTGTTGTGCAGACATGGTGGTATGCGTGTGTACGTGTTCATTGTAATCGGGAAAAGAAAAGGTGGCAGAAGCATAAACCGTTTTCATAATAAGGGCTTTGCCATTGCGAACCATTCAAAATGAACTTTTAAGGGTCCTGTGAAATTTAAAAATCATTCTCTAAAGGCCTGAGGAACGGTTGGGAACTAATCCCACACATGTAAAACAAAACGACATGTGGTTTTTTTAATAATGGAAATGTATTATCTTCGGTTTCCGTCATAAGACACACAACTATAAGTTTAATAAAAAAAGTAAAGATAAAAATAAATCAAAATGAGAAATAAGGTGATGAGACAAATCCCCAACTCTCTTTTATTATTGACTAGTATTAAACCACATAGATTTTTTAGCTAGCAATTCTAATGGAACTATGTCACCCATAGTGAAATAAGAGATCTTTGGCTACCGATTACAAGAGTGTAACACCATTAGGAAGACATCGTAGACTAAAAATGAAACCAATAGGAAGACATGAAGATAATCTACATAGGGTTAGGTAATCGTTTACCATTAAAAACTTTATCATTACGACAAAGCCAAATTGATCAACACATATATAGCACTAGCTCCAATTAGAATAATCTTTTGAATAGACCTATATACCCCTCTAAGCCAATTACCAAAAATATTTTTGGCATTATGGGGTGGAGGGATATTAAAAGCAAAAAAAACACACATCTCCAAACAAACTGAGCAACATAACACTTAAAAAAAGATATTGGATTGTCTCTCGTACATAACAGAAAGAACAAAACGACATGTGATTAATGAAGTATTAGTAAAACACTTAAAAATAGATTAATATAATTTTTTAAAGCAACGTTTCTAGAAAAAATGTTTGCAAAAATATGTTGATTAGCAGTTTGGCAAACGTCTACGTGAGAAACAAGCGAATAGATGTTTTCAGAAAAAAAGAGAGAATAAGGCACAGAGAGAATAAGGCTATATATATATATATATATATATAGTAAAAAAGATATATACCGTATATATATACATATATATATATATATATATATATATATATATAGTATTCTACAGAGTCAAATCTTTGGACAAACTACACCAAATGTTAAGGCACTACATGCCTAGAAAAGTTTCACTAGGAGTCCATTTGTAAAAATATGTTTAAGCAGGGCCTAAATTACGAAAACTAAGTCAGCCAGTCCAATGGGAAGATAAGGCTAGAAACAAGTTGCAGCTTCATAGTTTTGTTTTCATTGTTTCTCAAAAGTACATTTATTTGACCAATTAAGCACAAGAGATGTGAGAACTTTCTTCTTGCCATGGCCATAGATCCTGTCCTAGCAAAAGAAATTTCCAGATACGGCAAGTTTAGCAATAGTATGGCCAGACAATCCATCTTGGTTTCTTTTCACTAGAATGATAAACAATTAACTAAGATATAGAAATATTATCATGTTCCTATGAAGATGACCAGGTACGCCTGAAAGCATGTATCCTCCAATTGTGAACTTGGAGCACTAGATTCGTAAATAAGAAAATACAAGTGCTCCGAAGAGCAGATATAAAATGAGAAAAAAGGACAACGAATCAACTTAATTGATACAAATTTGAGGCATGAAAAAAAGGGATCTTTTTGCTTGCATGCAGACATACATTGTCCACCAGCAATACGCATTGCATACTGATCAAAATGTATCGTTGAAAGTCTTTTATTTTTTGAACAAATTGAAACTTGAAACACTAAAAACAGAAAGCTGTACATGTTCATGTAACTTGTAATTTTCTGGAACACATTTCGCACAGTCCAGCAATCATCGCAGATTAACAGCGAGGAATTGGTTCCAAAAGCAATTCAAGTTGTGCTACAATGATCTTTCTTCTTCCTTTGCATCGGACTGCTACCACCGAGCTGCTTGCTGGAAATTCACTACAGAAATGCACATCACCGGCAAGGCAGCAAATCAGACCAGCCAATGTAGATCCTAGTATAACGAATCCGGACATAGAGTATGTTTACATTCTTTGTAATGTATCACATCCTATTATGATGTTGGTTTTTTTTTAACAGAGGGAGTATTCAAGACGGCTAAACAATTAATTAACCAGTTGGTTTTTACATTACTAGGATTTGTTACAGACTACAGAGGTATTCCCATCTTAGACACACTAATTATCAAACAACACAAAAATTAACTATAAGATTCTAATGCAGCATTTCTAAAAAGAACGGCTCTGGCACTTTGTTTCTCCATAAACATTCAAAAGCCAACAGAGGAGGCCAATCGGCCATGACGTTTCTAGTATTTTCTTTCTGCTAACCGTACTGTGTTTTGGTCCTATAGATCTTTTGGTAGCATTTTAAGACTAGTGTGCTATTTGTGGAAACTTCACTAAGGGCTCCTTTGGATTGAATTCCCTTCACTGGTGGAGAAACCGTTTATAGTCCCGGTTGGTAACCCCCTTTATTCCCGGTTGTCCAACCGGGACTACGAATCTGGGACTAAAGATAGGGTGAAATAACCGGGACTAAAGATCGATCTTTAGTCCCGGTTCGTGTTACCAACCGGGACTAAAGATCGATCAGCCACGTGGCCGGCCAAACCATCTTTAGTCCCGATTTGTGTTACCAACCGGGACTAAAGATCGGTGCACCATTTTTTTTTTTTGCATGGCCCTATTTGCTGCATGGTTGATTATATATATATATATATATATATATATATATATATATATATATATATATATATATATATATATATATATATATATATGTATATGTGTGTGTGTGTGTGTGTGTGTACAAATCATATATTACACACACATATGTATAATTTAAAGCACTTAACATTTTATGTGCATATATATGTTACCAAAATATATATTAACACAAAAGTAAATGTGTACATATATAAATATATATATATACATGCATATATAGTACAATTCATTTGCTCGATAGCTATAGCTACGACTTCGACGCCGGCGTTATGTCAGAAGAGGAAGGACCGACGTTATGAATTGTCGATCCGTCGTAGTAGAATTCACCGTCGGGATTAAGGACTTCTTCGTTGATGAATCACATCAGTTTGAAGACCTTGTCAAAAATCTTCTCCTCTTTATTCATTGAGTCGTACACAGTGACTCTGTTTGCGTCCAAGTCGAAGAATAACAGGACCCAGTGGAATCTGGAATATGCGTGAGATGAGATATATATGATCGAAAATGTACATACTATATGTATGGGAACGAAATTTGTTCGAACAACAATAAAAACTCACTCTGTGTTGTACGGTAGTAGTATGTACGTCTTGAAATGCTGCTGCGTTAGGAGATGGACGAGATTGTCCTCTGTGTCTTTCTCGTACTTGTCGATCATTTCGGTGTTGATTTTTCGAGGGTCGATGAACCCAGTATCGTAGACCCTCCGCCGTCGGGCCCTTTGAATCTCCATTCTACAACGATGAAAGGAAATTATTATTGCTTACATATATGCCAGGAGCTAATTATTGAACGAAACAAATCGAACTCAAAGATACACACAAAATCCATGCGCTCAGAAGAGAGACGTCGAGGGCGTCCAACTGGTACAGATCGAAGAGATCCTTGAAATGGATCCAGAGAACATCTTCTCCTTGCAAGAAGTCAGGGTTTCTGATCCTCGCTCCGAACATCTCTCTACCCTTGGCTCTCATTTCCATGTACCGTTCATGGAATTTGTACATCTGTGTCGGTAGGGACTGCAGCTGTTCAGGTTTGACAAGCGGTTTACCGAGTTCAAACTTGTATGCCACTTCTGCCTTCGGGATTGGTGCGCCTCCAACCAACTGATCCACAGTTAGACCGGTGTCTGAAATGAATTCCGTTATGCCAAAATCTTCGCCGGTCACCAACGGTTCGACCTCTTGGTTTGGTTGTTCTCCAAGGTGAGGGACTGGTTTGGACTTCTTGTGATAGGCTCTCTGAAGTGTTCGGTCATAGTCCGATATCTGTAACGCCTCCTTGTTTGTTGTGGACATTCCCTTGAAGAAGTTCTTCAAGCTCGGGTCAATAGGTATCTTCTTTTCAGGACTCCGAGGCTTGAGTTGCCTCTTCACCTCTCCTGCCACATAAGCATCAAGCTCCTCTTGACTGCAATCGTACGGTGGCTCCTTGTTTTTGGTGGCGTCAACTTTCGCCTTCTTCGTTACCCTTGTGCGGGCAGGCGGTGGAGCTTGGCGAGACCTTGTCTTGGGAGGTGCAGGTGGACACGGTGGAGGCGGAGGAGGCGGAGGAGCCGGAGGAGATGGTGCAGCAGGAGGTGGCAGAGGAGCCGGAGGAGATGGTGCAAGAGGACGTGGCGGAGGAACCGGAGGAGATGGTGCAGGAGGAGATGGCGGAGCCGAAGGAGATGGTGCACGAGACGCCGCTTGTCGCCCAAGAAGGATGATGTACCGCTTGCGCCATAGTATGATGGCGTGGCTTGTGTCTCGTAGATGCGTCTCACCGTCTCCTCCTGGGTAGTCCAACTCGAGGTCCTCGTACGCGGCTTCCACCAGCTCAACTTCGACCCTTGAGTATCCTGCTGGAATTGGCCTGCAGTGGTAAGTCCCGGAAGGGTCCGTTGGGATGGCCATTCCCGATGCAACCTTCACGTGATGAGAGGTTATCTATTAGTAATCAACCTAAGCAGCAACTTGCGGAATGTACAAGTCAAAAATTATCAAACTACGAGCATACCTTGATTAATAAGTTTTTGAAGGGAATATGCAGCTCACATGGTGTCCGCTGCGTGATCTCATCAACGGGGCAGGTGGTTTCGTCCTGGGTTTGTATGGCGTCCATGCTCTGTGATCCGACCTGCCCCGTTGAGGCGCAACTGCTACGATTGCCTGATGGGCTGACCATTGCAGGATGAATGTACGGCTGGGGATCCTGGGACCGATGTGCGGCCATACGTTCATCCACCTTCCTTGCCACCTCCTCTTGCATGCTGAGCTCATAGCTTGATACCCTGTACTCAAGATCTGCAATCTTCGCCTCGGTATCTCTCTTGCTCCTCATCCGACTCCTGTACGTGTGGATGTCCTCCTTAAATCCAATCTTCCAGGGAATCACGCCTTTCCCTCGTGTTCGTCCTGGATGCTCGGGAGTCTGTAGGGCGAGTGACAGCTCATCCTTCTCTCTGTCGGGTCAGAATGTGCCCTGAGAAGAGGCTACCATTGTGTCCGTTAGTCGACTGGCAGCCTCGCGTATCTGATCGCTGAAGACAAGGGAGCCATCAACTAGGTTAAGCGTTCCACCGTGAGCATAGTACCAAAACTTCGATCGATCCGGCCATTTAGCAGTGGCCAGTTCGATACCCCTCTCAATCAAACTTGCCTCCATCTCCTCCCACTTCGGCATTGCGACACTATATCCGCCTGACCCCAAGTGGTGATGGTACTTCTTCTTGGCGGCATTGTCTTTGTTTCTAGCCATCATCGCTTGCCCTTGTTGCCCTGTCTTGTAAGCAACGAACTCGTCCCAATGATCCCTTAGCTTTGGGAATACGTCGAAGTTCAGTGTTAGTCCCTTCAGGATGTATTTCTTGTAGAGATCTCCCTTGAAGCTCTAGAACTGTTCTGCCATTTTCTTCAGAGTCCACTGTTTCACTATGTTCTCCTTACCCGCGGGTAGCGTGAACGTCTTGAGCATTGTGGTCCACAGCATCTCTTTCTCTGAGTCCGGGACAAAGCTGTCATTATCCCCGTGTGCCCTTGTTCTGCGCCAATACACCGTGCTGACAGGCACGTTGTCCCTCACAACCCAACCGCTGTGGCATACAAAATTCTTGGCTGCTTCTGCCGGGGCACTAGGTCGGCCATCTTCGTCCACCTCAGTTATGATGTGCCGACCCTCTATCTTCTTCGCGGCACCTCGTTGTCCGCGTGCCCTCTTCTGTCCAGCGGAGGGATGACTTCCACTAGCCTCCTCCTCATCATTCCCCTCCTCGTTCCCCTCCGCATCCCTCTCCACATTCCCCTCCTCGTTCAAGTACTGGTTTGGATCCTCGTTCCCCTCTCCTTCGTTCCAGTACTGGCTGCTTCCCTCTGCGATTGTATCGTATAGTATCTGTTCTCATCGCGATCAGCCATCTGTGCTTACAAAAAATATTTGTTAGGTATATAGGATGTATTTGCGTACCGTAATATTAAAACTCTGCTAATCTTAATTATATTAAATCTCTAATAATCTTATATTAAATGGCTACTAATCTCATATTAAATCGCTACTAATCTTATATTAAATCTCTACTAATCTCATATTAAATCGCGGCTAATATTATATTAAAATTGTAATAATCATATATATATATATGCTAAGTCTAACAATCTTATATTAAATCGCTACTAATCTTATATTAAATCTCTACTAATCTCATATTAAATCGCTACTAATCTTATATTAAAATTGTAGTAGTCATATATATATGCTGGGAGCGTATCCTATGCACACAGGCCCTCACATGTACACACCGTGTACACCAACTAAAAATTATCACAAAAAATTCTAGGAAAATTCATACATATACTTTCAATAGTATTACATCTACGTGCAAAGTCGCATCTTCAAATTCATTCTACATAGAGAATAACAAAAAAGATAAAATTCTGACAAAATTGCAACCTTAAAACTGTCAGATTTTTTGTTTTTTTTGTTACGGCTAAAATATAATGAATTTGACGTTAAGACTTTAACCCTAGGTGTAATACAATTGAAAGTATGTGTATGATTTTTTCTAGATTTTTTGGTGACATTTTTTAGTTGGTGTGCACGTGTGTACACGTGAGGGCCTGTGTGCATAGGATATGTTGCCATATATGCTAAGTCTAACAATATTATATTAAATCTCTAACAATCATATATGCTAAGTCTAACAAACTTATATTAAATCGATAACAGTCTTATATTAAAATTGTAATAATCATATATGCTAAGTCTAACAATCTTATATTAAATATCTAACAATCACTTCTTTACATCACTTGCCTGCGCGAATTCCTTCGATGGCTAGCTACCACTTCGGTTTGAGGGACGACGACGACGTCCTCTCTGCAACATTACCAGGAAAATGTATTAGTCTAAACGGGCCAAGTTACATATATAATCATATATGTATTACCAGTAAATCGTATTAGTATAAACGCGTTCGTTCTAACACTTTTCGTACAAGTGCATTCACGTTCGTAAGCGTTTCGTGCACGTTTGTTCGCGTTCCGTAATCGTTTCATTCACATTCGTTCGCGTTCGTTAACGTTTCGTGCACGTTCGTTCGCGTTCATTAACGTTTCGTTACGTTCGTTCGCATTCGTTCGCGTTTCGTTACGTTCGTTCGCGTTCGTTCGTGTTTCGTTACGCTCGTCCGCGTTCGTTAACACTTCATTCACATTCATTCGCGTTCGTTAACATTTCGTTCACATTCGTTCGCGTTCGTTAACGTTTCGTGCACGTTCGTTCGCGTTCATTAACGTTTCGTTACGTTCGTTCGCGTTCGGTCACGTTTCAATCACGTTCGTTAACGTTCGGCAATGTTGGGCGCACGCGGCAGTGGCGTGGCGGCGCGGCGGCGGCGTCGGGGCGCCGGGGGCCGGCCCGGCGGCGTGCGGGCGCGGCGGCGGCGTGGGGGCCCGGCGGCGTGCGGGCGCGGCGGCGACGTCGGGGCCCGGCGGCGTGGGGGCATGGCGGCGGCGCGCGGCGAGCTCGAGGCGGTGGCGGCGGAGTGGCACTGGCGACGGCGTGGCGTCGCGGCGGCATGGCGTAGCAGCCCGGCGGCGTGGCGTGGCGGCATGGTGAGCTCGAGGCGGGGGCGGCGGAGTGGCAGTGGTGACGGCGTCGTCGGCGGCGGCGGCCGCGTCGAAGTCGGTCGTCGGCCGTGGAGAAAGAGAAATATCGAGATCGAGATCGAGAGAGGCAGCGGCGGCTCTCACCCAAGAGATGCGGCGGTGGCGTCTGCGGCGGAGGCGGCGAGGACTGCCAAGCGAAGGCGAGAGACGACGGCGGTGTTGGCGCGGGGTTGCCCTAGGCACGGTGGCGGCGAAGGAGAAGCCGAGATCGAAAAACGTATAAGTGTTGGTGGAGAAGACGAGGGCGCACCGGGAATATATATACCCCCAGATCTTTAGTCCCGGTTGGTGAGAACAACCGGGAGTAAAAATATCTTTACTCCTGGTTCGTACGAACAACCGGGACTAAAGATCATTCGTACGAACAACCGGGACTAAAGATCATTCGTACGAACAACCGGGACTAAAGATGATCTTTAGTCCCGGTTGTTCGTACGAACCGGGAGTAAAGATATTTTTACTCCCGATTGTTCTCACCAACCTCTTTAGTTCCGGTTGTTCGTACGAACCGGGAGTAAAGATATTTTTACTCCCGGTTGTTCTCACCAACCGGGACTAAAGATCTTTTCCCGCTATTTCTAAATTCTTTTTAAACCCGATTAGGGTTAGGAACCGGGACTAAAGATAATAGCAGCTGTGTCTTGAATTTCATTGCATATGTGTTTCTAAAATAGTAAATAATGCATTACAATTATTTAAAGTCACAATTAATGATAAAACCTTCGAAAAATTATTGTTGTATGTACTAGAATACGTGGATAATATATAATAAGCACATGAATGATCTAAAATTGTTAAAAATTATAATAATCATATATAATTAGCATATGCATGATATTAAATTGTTAAAAATTCTAATTAACATATGTAAATAGCACATGCATGATTTAAAATTAATACAAAATCTAATAATCATATATAATTAGCATATCATGATATTAAATTGTTGAAAATTCTAATTAACATATGTAAATACCACATGCATGATTTTAATAAAAAATCTAATAATCATATATAATTAGCATATCATGATATTAAATTGTTGAAAATTATAATTAACATATGTAAATACCACGTGCATGATTTAAAACCTTTAAAAATTCTAATAATCATATATAACTAGCATATGGATTATTTCAATTTGATTAAAATTCTAATAATCATACATAATTAATAAAAAATCTAATAATCATATATAACTAGCATATGGATGATTTCAATTTGATAAAAATTCTAATAATCATACATATTTAACATATGCCATACAACAATTGATTTGTATGGATATTCAGTACATCCAACATAGTTTACATCGTGTACAGAACAATTATGGCAATACATCGGCGGTGACGGTTGACCGCACGTACTTTCTCCTCACTATTGTTCCTTCCTTGTGATTGCTATGTGAGTAAGGGGTGTCTTCATTTGATAGGAGGATGCTAGAGTCAATCGTCACTGTGAAAGGGGGATGCCCATCAAACTGATCGTAATCCTCGTCAGTCTTGTCCTCTACTCCGACGATTTTTCTTTTTCCTGGGAGAACCACGTGGCGCTTCGGCTCGTCAAGCCCTTTGGCCTTTTTTTCCTTTGCTAGACATGTCCTTGACGTAAAAAACTTGGGTTACATCATTGGCAAGGACAAAAGGTTCGTCCGAGTATCCAACCTTGTTAAGGTCAACCGTTGTCATCCCAGTGTCATCAATCGTTACGCCACCACCAGTCAACCTAACCCATTGGCACCGGAACAGAGGGACCTTGAGAGGTCCATAGTCAAGTTCCCATATGTCCTCGATGGCACCGTAATCTGTGCCAGTTGTACCATCGTGTCCCATGGCATCGATACGAATAACACTGTTCTGGTTCGTGCTCTTCATGTCTTGGGCCCTCGTGTAGAATGTGTACCCATTGATTTCATATCCCTGGAATGTCGTGATCGAGCCAGATGGTCCCCTCGCCAGGAAGGCCAGTTGTTGCTTAATCGTCTCGTTACCCATGAGATGTTGTCGCAGCCACGTGGAGAAAGTATCAATGTGATGCCTTGTAATCCATGCATCGGACTTACCGATGTTTCTGGCGCGAACTAGAGCCAAGTGCTCCTCGATGTAGGGAGCCACCAATGAAGATTGTTGCAGAACCGTGAAATGGGCTTTACGGAATAAATTGTTGTCTACCGTCATTATTGCTTTCCTTCCGAGAGTCCCCTTTCCCCGTAGTCTCCCTTCATGGCGTGATTCAGGTACCCCGATTGGGCGAAGGTCTTCGATAAATTCTACGCAGAATTCAATGACCTCGTCTGTTCCATACCCCTTGGCGATGCTTGCCTCTGGACGAGCACGATTACGAACATACTTCTTCAGAACGCCCATGTACCTCTCGAAAGGAAACAAGTTGTGTAGGTACACAGGACCGAGAATACCGATCTCTTTGACAAGGTGACAAAGCAGATGCGTCATTATATTGAAAAATGAAGGTGGAAATATCAACTCAAAGCTGACAAGACATTGCACCACATCATTCTGCAGGGCTTCTAATCTATCAGGATCGATGACCTTCTGCGAAATTGCGTTCATGAAAGCACATAGCTTTGTTATTGTTGCCCGGACATTGTCTGGGAGGATACCCCTTATTACAACTGGTAGCAGCTGTGTCATCAGCACGTGACAGTCATGAGACTTTAGATTTGTGAACTTCTTCTCCTTCGTGCTTATTATTCGCTTTATATTCGTGGAGTATCCAGACGGTACCTTGATGCTCTCCAAGCATTCAAACATACTTTCCTTCTCTGCCTTGCTAAGAGTGTAGCTGGACTCAAGTAATGGCTTCCTTTCTCCTTTGGTTCCGGATGAAGGTCACTGCGTTGTTCCATATGCTTCAGATCATTACGTGCTTCCAGTGTATCTTTCGACTATCCATATACACCTAGGAAGCCAAGAAGGTTTACACAAAGATTCTTAGTGAGGTGCATCACGTCGATTGCGTGGCGGACGTCCAAGAATTCCCAATAGGGTAACTCCCAAAATATAGAGTTCTTTTTCCACATCGCCGCGTGACCATCTTCGCTCTCTATAGGCTGGCTGCCAGGCCCCTTTCCAAACACTACTTTAAGATCTTTAACCATAGCAAACACTGTTTTCCCGCCACGATGTTTAGGCTTCGTACGGTGGTCCGCATTATGTTCAAAGTGCTTGCCTTTCTTCCGTACTGGGTGGTTTGCTGCAAGGAATCGACGATGACCCATGTACACAACCTTCCTACAGTGCTTAAGATACGTACTTTCTGTTTCATCCATACAGTGAGTGCAAGCCTTGTACCCCTTGTTGGACTGCCCGGATAGGTTGCTAAGTGCAGGCCAATCGTTGATGGTTACGAACAGCAGCGCTCGTAGGTTAAACTTCTCTTGTTTGTCCTCATCCCATACGGGGACACCTTCCTTCTTCCACAACAGTTTAAGATCTTCGACCAGTGGTCTTAGGTACACATCGATGTCGTTACTAGGTTGCTTGGGGCCTTGAATTATTATCGGCATCATTATGTACTTCCTCTTCATGCATAGCCACGGGGGGAGGTTGTAGATACACATCGTAACGGGCCAAGTGCTATGGCCGCTGCTCATCTCTCCAAAAGGATTCATGTCATCCGTACTTAAACCAAACCGTATGTTTCGTGCGTCCTTTCCAAAGTCTTTAAATTTTCTGTCGATGTTTCACCACTGCGAACCATCGGCGGGGTATCTCAGCATCCCGTCCTGTTGACGCTCTTCAGCGTGCCATCACATCATTCTAGCATTCCCCTTGTTCCTGAACAAACGCCTTAGCCGTGGTATTATAGGGAAATACCACATCACCTTATCAGGAATTCTCTTCTTCGTTAGCTGCCCGTCAACTTCTTCTGGATCATCACGTCTAATCTTGTATCGTAGTGCTTTGCAAACGGGGCATGCTTCTAGGTTCTCGTACTCCTCACTGCGATATAGGATACAATCATTCGGACATGCGTGAATCTTCTGAACTTCCAGTCCTAGAGGGCAGACTATCTTCTTAGCCTCGTACGTTGTCTCGGGCAATTTGTTTCCCTCCGGAAGAATGTTCTTCACGAGTTTCAATAAATCGCCAAATGCCTTGTCACTAACACCATTTTTTGCCTTCCATTGCAAGAACTCCAGAGTGGTATCCAACTTTTTGTGCCCCTGCTCGCAACCTGGGTACAACGATGTTCTGTGGTCCTCTAACATCTTGTCCAATTTATGGGCCCCCTTTTCACTTTCGCAATCCTCCTTGGCGTCCTGCAACATCTGACCAAGATCATCCGCAACGTTTTTACCATCAGCATCCCTTTCCTCCTCGCCCGTTTGATTTCCTTCAAATCCAGCGTACTGAGCAAAGTCCGGAATATTGTCGTCTTCCACTTCATCTTCTTCCATTTCAACACCTTGCTCTCCGTGGGATGTCCAACAATTATAGCTTGGCATGAACCCCGACTCAAACAAGTGGAAATGAATAGTCCTGGATGCAGAATACTCCTTCCGATTCTTACACTTATTGCATGGACAACAAATAAAACCCTTTTTCCTGTTAGCTTCGGCCACTCTCAAAAAATAATGCACGCCGTCAATAAACTCTTTGGACCGCCGGTCAGCGTACATCCATTGCCGATCCATCTACATGACATGAAAAAAAATCGTACACACATAATTATTCGTACAATAATGACAGTCATATAATAATTATAAAATAATTACAAACTCTTTCAACAGTCATCCAATAATGACATATCATTATTCATACAAAAATTATGAAATATTACACCGAATAATTATATATTTACTATTTATAAAGTTTTAAACTAATATTAATATAATGTGTTGTACTTATTTTAATTTTTCATTTTACTTTGTTTTCTATTATTCAAGATTAATTTTCACTATATTCTCCTTCTCAACTATTTTATAAAACTTTCTTTAGCAAATAAACTAAATTTCTATATATTCTTTCTTCTCCACACAAATTTTCTCTCTCATCAACTAACAACAGAATTTTGGAGACAAAAAAGTGTGCAAAACATAGCTCCAAATGTAATATGAAAAAAAAACATTGCAGGATGAAGTTGCTAACATTTTAGGCACCTCCGATTTATATATAATCACCAAAATAAATTCACTAGAAATTTTGGCATGACCTCCTCTCTTTTTTGAAGAAATTTTGAAGCTTGCTCGGGCTGAAGGAGGAAGAAGACATAAATATATATATAGGGGTGGGACTTTAATCCCGGTTGGTGTTATGAACCGGGGCTAAAGATTGCCGGGATCTTTAGTCCCGGTTGGTGTTGACAACATTTGAACCGAGACTAAAGATGTTACCAACCGGGACTAAAGATCAAATATACCCGTTACCCTTTTTAACCTTTAGTCCCGGTTTTTGTTGCAACCGGGACTATTGTGGAATTAGCCTGACCGACGAAAGATGGTTTCTCCACTAGTGCTTCGATCCAAAGGAGCAATTCCTATATGACTCATTTCGTTTGTACGATTGCTTCAAAGAAAAAAAATCGATGGATAGGAAATTTTCTTTCATTTCTTGGAGGATTCTAGCGTAACGTCCAACCTCATGTTTTTAAATTCTTTTTTCGAGAGCTCTAAAGCATCTTTTTTTCATTCTTTTTCCATTCTCTCCAAGAAATCAACGTGATCTTAAAAGCTTCCTGTGTTCTTCCTATGATACGACATCCAAAACAAATGTTTTCCGCAATTCATGTAGTTCTCTTTTCTAGAGAATTTAACATATATAGCATGACACTCCAATCTATCATATGGTTTTCGTATTCCCAATTCTGTATTCCAGAGGATCCATAATTAATAAAGGAGTACAATGCTGTCCTATAGATGAGGTTTTCTATGGTGTACCATACGGCAGTATTTTTGAGGACTTTTATGGTACACTATTCCACAAGTATATACTTGCAGTATAAATGATCTAACGGTGTAGATTCATCTAATATTTCTTCCAATTAGCTTGCAGTATAAATTGAAAATGGTATATTTGTCTTTTCATCTTTTTGCTTGGGGGTACTTTTGTATTTTTGTGTTTCCTTCTTTAGTCCGATCCCACTCGACAGAAACGGTGGCTCAGATGAAATCCGCTCAAGAGAAATCCATTTCCTTTCCTTCGTCACATAAGCTACCGCCACCACCGACGGCCACCGCGAGCAAGCGCCGCCTGCGCCGCCGCGAACGAGAATCAGATGTGGGGGAGAATGGGCCAGGGCAGGAGGTAGGGTGCCGGGGACACAGGAGAAGCCGAGCTTGGAAGGAATCGCTCCGCCTTCACGCGCGCCGTCGACAATCGGACCGTCGCCACGCACAATGTCTTCTGAAGGAGCGATAGCACGCCCGGCGATGAGATCCAGGACAATTACTCCCTATGGAGATAATTAAATCTCAACTTCAAATGATTAAACAACCCTTCCTAGTTTTTTAATAAATACCAAACCTACCCTTATATATACTGCAAGTATTTACTTGTAGTAGAATATTCCTCTTTTTTTTCCCCAAGAAAATACTCGGAGTGTTCCTTGACAACTACCAAAACAATATTGTCTTGTCCTCATCTGGTACCCTAAAACCTTTGATACACCGATTCCCTCACCACTGATCTGCTGCTAGCCACTGAATGTCGGAATCACCGATAAGTACTAACACTCTAACAGCTAGCTCAGGCCGGTTTGCCTATAAAAGCTCTACGGGCACACACTTACCATGCCATCCACAACTGCACAAGACCACCACCTACGACGTCTTACGCTCTTAGCTAGGCAGGTCCCTCCTCCCAAGTCTCAAACCAATACAGGAGCTAAGACTGCTTGAGCAACCCCTGCAATGGCGGCGAGATCCTTGGCCGTGCCACTCCTCCTCACCCTCTGTCTGCTGGCCGCGCATCTCCTGACCGTGGCGTGCGCGCGCCACCACCCGCCGTCGCCGCCGGAGACCGAGGGCTTCGACGTCGTGGATACCTCGCCCACCAACGATGGCCCCAGCCCTGCCAGCGGCCACGGGAACCATCCATCGGCGGCCGTCGTTATTCCTGCAGGTGGAGCGTCTCCCGGCGGTGTCAGCAGCACCGAGTCACGAGCCCGGGGCGGGTTCATCAGCCACGACATGAGCCCGTGCCATTGCCGCGGTGGCGGCGTGCCGGTGACTGACGCGGCGCAGCACGGTGGCCGCCATCCCTGAAGAAGCTAGGCCACCGGGGCGGCGCCGCCAAAGTGTCGCCAATGCTTATATTTGCGGTGTGGTTTGTGTCTTGTTTCGGTTTTTCCAGTTGATATGCATGTCAGTTTTTCAGGTGTGGTTTCCCGGCCGGGGCTGCTCTGTTCCTGCTAGGGGAGAGGGTGTAGGTCCTGACGTGAATACGTGACCGTTGTTTGATGTTGTCCTAGTTTAATCTTGTATTGAACATGAATAATAGTTCGGACGGCTATTGTCTATACAAACAACTTAATTATCAAATATTTTTGTTAAGTGGTTTGTAGTACAGTTCAACAGATGGCATACTTCTTTCTCCTCTTCCTCTTGCCTCCACATTGTAGGATCGAATAGTAAGAACTAAATCAACCAGGGGAGTGAATGGTTGTAGTACACAAAAATCGAAACTTTTAGTGGAATTAAAAGTTGCCCTCGAATCCGATGTAGATTAGTCTAACCGGAGTTTATCCGCCGGTCTGACCGTGCCTACTCCGCCGATCTAACTGGTGTGGATCGCCCGGTCTAACCGCCCTGTGATCGCCGATGTCACTTGTCGTGTCGCCAATCTGACCGCCATGCTCCTGCTGGTCTGGCCGGTGCGATGCCATCGGTCTGACCGTAGGTATCCTGCCGGTTGGACCACCGTGCCCGAGCAAAAACAAATTGAAGATTTCTCAAAGTGGATTGAAACTTTATTATTTCTCTCTGTGTTTATAAAGTTATAAAGTGCAACAACAATACTCCTCACGAAAATCTCGACTAAACTCGAAACCCTAACTTTACTCTAAACTCAATTCTCTCAAAAAGATACCTGGAGGACACACCCCTCCTCTATTTATACCCAAGGTAGACAGCCTAAAGCTACGAACCAACCTTGTACCAGAAGTCCTAATCTCCTAGGAAACCTTCCCATACAAGAAACAAACTTTACAAACTCTAATTGTACCAAATTTGGACTCCCTCCAAATTCGACTCCACATCCCATACTCACGTAAATATCTCCATCGTATGTCATATGGAATCTTCACCAACCACATGCATTGATCTTTAGCCTAAGAATCCCACATGATATCCTGATCGTCTGGATATCATCTTCTCCCAAGTTGACTCCCGATCCATCACTGGCAATACTTTCCCGAGGTATCAAGACGCTACACATGCATCAACCAATAAACCATATCCAAGCACAAGTTCTCACCAACTTGACTCATTGTTAGCAAACAACAGTATTACATACGCATAGTATCCATCTAAAATTCATAAATATGAATCATCCACGGATATCCAAAGAATCAACCCTAAATCGAAATCGACACAGCATCGGCTGGTCAGACCGCGGGCTGGCTAGTCTGACCGGCCTTACCCATCCGGTCTGACCGCAACCGTCGGACAAATCAATCCTACCCATCACATGTAATTCAATCATCTCCAAAAACACTTCGCCAATAATCTCCAAATATCAAAATCAATAATCTCATATGCCAATTGCTCATCACAAAATAACAACCAAACACACTTTGATTTTACACACATTATCAAATATCCTACATAAAATTTTATGCTAGATGGTGACGTTACACGTGCCATTATTTATGCCCTTATTATATAAACACTACGGGCCTAGTAACATCACCATTGTTCGTGCCCTTACTTTATCATCAATAAATAACACTCCTACTGTGTCCTTACTACTCATGATGACACGCGTTTTCTTTTTGTTCATATCTCCTCGACTGGGTGAAGAAGGCTGCTGATTCGCGGGATGCAGTGTCGATTAGTGTACATGCATTCTATATACTGTGTCCGGTAGAGTTGATGGGATGAGTTAACATTTTTTTTAGGGATTAATTTCGAAATAAGTTTTTGAAAAGGGCTAATTTGTTAAAGAAAAATGGTGAAAAGGAAAGGAGAAGCTCACGAAAAATACCCTTCTCTTATCTTTATCCCCTCCAAATCCAATCCCCCCTAAAACCCCAGCAGAGCACCGTCCACTCTTCCTCCGACCAACGCGCTCGCCTCGCGTCATCGGCTCAAATGGTGGAGGCGGCCACGCGCGGAACCGAGAGCCCCTCCTCCTGCTAATGCGCCGCCATGGCCGCCCGCTCGCTGGGTCCACCTCCTCTTCACGCTCTCGCAGCCACGCGGCAGGCTCCTCGCTGCCCCCCGGCTGCCGCCGCGCCGCCGACCCATGGCTACCGGCGTGGAGCCGCGGCGCTCTCCGGCCGCCGGGGAAGGTCTGGTCCTCGCCTTTTTCCTCTCCTTGCTTGGTGCCTTGGTGGATATATCATTCTGGTACACCCTTTATTTTTGCTCAGTTGCTGGCTTGCAGTTATGGCGGCGGGTTCTTGAAATTTCTTAACCCAGATTGCTTATTATAGTTGTCCTGGAATAATGTCCAGCAAATTCCACTTGTATTTCTGGTGGTATCCTTCACTCCAATCAGCATATCTAGAATGCTAATTACTTAACCCAGATTTGCCTATAATTGTCCTGAAATAATGCCCTGCAAATTCCACTTGTATTCCTGCTGGCATCCTTCGCTTGAATTGGAGCTAGCATGCTAATTACTTAATTTTTGGCTGTTTTTGTTGAGGGAGGTTTGCGTTTTTCGTGGATATTGATTTTCTGGTTAATGTTAACTCATGTTTCTGCAGGCATACTTTGAGTTCAATACAATTGATGCATGCTGTTAGAGGTGGCGATCTTCAAGTGGAACCAAACATGCTTCATTCCCCCAAGCCATTGATGTCCACCAGACGTGGTAATTTCTTTAGTTTAGTTGTCCATATACACTTGAAGCGTATTTGGGATTTTTTATTTGATGAAATATATAACGAGTGTGCTAGGTGGTTCCTGCATAGAACATCAGTTGCATTTCCCAGGAAATTTTTTAGTCATACATTTCAGCAATTTTAACATCAGTTGCTTTACCATGAAGTTGAGGCACGACTTGACTAGTGCGGGTAATGAAATGCGAGGTGCGAGGTTAGCAGTGTCAAAGCAAAGCCTAATTGGTCTGGTGTTAATGATTTTGACTTGGTTTGACCTTGTTCTATTGGCTATACCAAGTTGTTGCACTGGTTTGAACATTTTACAAGTTTTTTACACTTAGATCTTGTTGGTATGAAAGAAAGAAAAATAGTTGCATCTATACTATCAGTTAAAATGCACTTCGCCCGACTTACTGGATTTGTGTCAAAACACGATTTAACTACAAAACATCTTACACATCTCAACTACGAAAGCCAATAAAAAATACCTCCCTAAGAGCAATAGACATAGGTTTCATGGTGGTCTTGAATAGGGAAGAGAATGGTCGGAGTCGGTAGCATCTCTTCAGAAATAATTCTCGGTCAGTCAGGAATCGATCATATTTGCTAATTTAATATTGAAAAATACGGTACTAAAAAATAGAAAAAAAATCTAATTTTATATATTGCTAGAAAATGGTAATGGTTAGAAACGATAACACTTACATGGAAACAATGCTTGGTCAAGAATTTCCATGACCATTTTGATCTCTAGTTCTAAAGACTTTGAATTTCAAATAACACTTATTTTTGTACTTGAATGACACATGGTCAACAAAAGATGTAAAAATGAGTGAAATATAAGTAAAAAACTATTTGGATGTCAAAATCATGAAACTAACCGAGTTGTATCTTCCTTATTTGATTGTTTTAGCCATTTTTATAGTTGCAGAGGTGTAAAATATTCAGTTTTGTAGTTGAGGGGTACTTTTAAGACAAACCCATGATATGAAATGGATTTATTCCTTGTCCCAATGGCAATTACAATGGTGTCTTTGTCTTAAAAAACAATATGTGTGGAGTGTGGACTAATGTGAATGTTCTTTTAGATGGTTCGCATATTTGAAATTTCTCCATTACAAAGGATACCTAAATTGTTCCCTGTGGATTTTGTACGGGTCCAAATAAGCCCCTAAATCGTTTACGCTTTCAAATGGAGCCTACCCAATATAGCCGAATAGTTTCATGTCAAGACTCTGTTTGTCACACTGCACTATCATCTTTGCGTTCCCCGAAACTGCAATGACTCCTTTGGGCCCTGGGATTTTGATCAGCTGATATGCGTAGTGGGATGCCGCCATGAAATTAGCCAATGCCGTCCTTCCGAGAATAGCATTGTAGGGTTGTGTTGATTCGACTACATCTAATTCAGGAAGTTGTCGGCTGTGCCAAAAGTCACAGGCAAGGTAATCTTTCCCAACCTTTGAAGATGATTCTGGACTAATTCCATGGAAGGGTTGGTCTGATGGTACAAGGTCGTGTCTAGGAATCCCCATAGCGTCAAGAGTATTGGCAGAGAAGGTTAATCGAGTTGCCACCGTGGGTTCGACCACTATGGGATACCATCTAAGAGTTGTCACCAGAGTAGGATGGTCGGAATCCGAGAACTCAATCTTTTGATCTGACCATCGCATCTTGGAGTTTGGCACCTCAGTCATAGAGCATAATTCGCGATTCACCTTATTGTACTCTCTTTTGGAAGAATAGGAGGTGGATCCTCCGAAGATATGTGCTACGTGATGGTTGGAGTCAGGGAACATAGGTCCATCATCGGATGGAGGATTGCTGTTGTCTTTTTCTACCAACCGTACTTGTTTCTCCTGAGAGAGTGCTATCTGTTTAGCCATCCCCTTCTGGAATATAAAGCAACTTTGCAAGGCATGTGAGGTTGTAATGTAGTTACACTATAAATATAATTACAATATAATTACATTTTAGTTAAATTATATAATTATACTGTAGTTATATTTGAAAGTTTTCTAGCTAAAAAATCTTGTGCAAATTTTTTTAGCAACTCCCTAGGTAAAAGGCTAAAATTTTATTTTATTTCAAGATAAATTTTAAATTTTATAAATCAACTGAGTAATTAGGACGGATGGAGTTGTTTTCAACAGAGATAATACCCCTGATCTGTAAGCACTAGACTGCAGAATTCCACAAGTAATAATGGATAAACTTCTTTTCTAGAGCGCTTGGCATTTGGGCTGTTGGGCAGTCGGCACTGGAGCTTCCCGTCGCCTCGTTTCGTCGATGGCAAGCCCGGGCATCCTCCTCTCTACTCTCCGCGCCCCACCCGCACATACCACCTCTATGTCCTACGCTACCCGCTTAGCCACCTCAAGCCCCCGCCAGCGTGGAAGCAGCCGCGGCTGCCCCTTCCTCCTCACCCCTCACTCCTCCCCCCCACCCCACCCCCCCCCCCCTCCCCCCTGGCTCGTCGCTGCACCGCCACCTCCATGTAAGGCATGGTTCCTGTTTTTCTTTTTTTTAATCCCATTTATTCACTGCAGAGCATTTTTATTTTCTTGTTCCCCCTCCCCTGGACTGGGAGGGGTTTGTGCTGCCCGTGAGGTGTTCAGCGAATTGCACGAATGCCGCCAGCCATTTCATTTGTTGCCCGTCGTGGTTTGGCAAATTGGCCTTGTGAATTTTTTTTTGCTAGGCTGGCCGAAAGAATGGCTGACCAAATTTCATTAAGATAGGATGAGAACAAATTACAAAGATTACATAACATCGACATTGAGCTGTCGATAACAGGGTCCAGCGGACCAAACTCCTGACACAAAGCAAGCAAGAAAACTAGCTAAACATCATTATTTGTCAACATACCAGCTTCCTTCCATATTACTACCTCATCCTTTATGGCTGCAAAGGCCTTGTAAATTTGCCTTCAATATGTCATCCTTGGACTTTGAGATGCATCTGATTGAGGTTAACTGCAGTCCTTTAGTTGAGACATCTCAGAAAATCAGAATATCTTTTAAAATGTTGGAGAACAAAAATTGAGAAGTTAAGGGCCCAGGCCCTGAGCCTCGAAGGGAGGTCAATGTTAGCCTTCATAGTTCATACTGTCCCAAACACAGTAGCGTATTGAATTATTTGAATTACTTTTCCTAGATTACCTAAAGAGGATTGAGATTACGTAATCTATTCAGAACTGCAAAGCTTGGAAGTGGCACAGAGACAACTATTCTTTTTACCCGGAAAAAAATAATCTGTTTTTATGGGCTTGCTAAACTTATTCTATTATGATAATTCATTCTGGCTTTAGGAAGGGGACCTTTCTGGACTTGACATTGTCTTTTGTAATTGTATACAGTTGAACTCTAGTTTTCCAATAGCATGTGTACAACTTTGTTCACTTACAAAAATGTTTCTTGTATCACAAGTTTTTTAACATGAAATTGCAGGGTGTGTGGCTAGTCCTACTATTGCTAATGTGGATGACTGCACTGAAGGTGAAGGTGCACTGGGGTACACAATGACCCAAATCTGTGATAAGTTTATTGAGTTCTTCATGTACAAGAAACCACAAACAAAGGACTGGAGAAAAGTATTGGTGTTTAGAGAGGAGTGGGAAAGATACAGACCATACTTTTACAAGCACTGTCAAGCACGTATAGATATGGAAAATGATTCTTCAATGAAGCAAAAGTTGGTTGTACTTGCTAGAAAAGTTAAGAAGGTATGCTATTATTTGGTCTCTATATGCATCCTTATCTTTTGTAAATTTGTTTGAACAAAGATTTATTTCATAATATGATTGTTAAAAATCCACCATGAAAACTTAAGATTTTTTGTGACACAACATATTGGACAGTAGGTCACAAAACTCATAATCAACATATATGTTTATATCAATCATAATGTTGTGACTTGTGAAATTGCCTCATGTTTGCAATTTATTTCTCAGATTGACAATGAGATAGAGAAGCACATGGAACTCTTCACACAGCTCCGCGAGAATCCCACAGATATTAATGCCATTGTCGCAAGAAGACGAAAGGATTTCACTGGAGGGTTCTTCCAACATCTTAATTTTCTTGTTAATGCATATAATGGTCTTGATGAGAGAGATGGTAACTATATGCCTTTTAACAGTTGTTCGTTCCCAAATTGCGCTTATCTAACAAACAACTCAAAGAATTCACTGTGAATTAACTGAACATTGGGTTTTTGACCATCTTGAATTGCTCTAGCATGATCACTGGTTTCCAACAGTTGGAAATGGAAAATGAAAAAAGGTTAGATATGGAATTTAGAAGCTACCTAGATTGTATTTATCTAGTTCCCAGTTAAAAAAAATACATATATTTGGTATTTTACTGCTTTGACTTGTTTTCACATCCAATCGATCTGTTTTATCGAGCATGTTCATTTAGTTCATTTCAAGAGTGTGAATTGGCGTAACAAAAGCATATGTTCGCCTTTAGTTTTAACTTTTGTCCCCAAGTACCACTTGATGAGTTGTAAGACCATGTGATTAATAATTGGCAAAGCTAGATATTCAGTCCAACATGAGGTTGCACTTCTTGTGTGTGCTAAAAGAAATATATTTTTTTTGTCTCTAAATACTGCAGCAATTGCCAGGCTTGGGGCGAAGTGCCTGTCTGCAATCCATGCATATGACTGCACACTGGAGCAGTTGGACCTTGATTCTGCTCAATCAAAGTTTGATGACATTCTGAATTCTTCTTCCCTGGATGATGCATGTGACAAGATTAAAAGCTTAGCCAAGACTAAAGAACTTGATTCGTCCTTAATTCTTCTAATAAACAGAGCGTGGGCTGCTGCAAAAGACTCTACAACTATGAAGAATGAGGTTGGTCTTTGTGAACTTTAAACAAAGCTCTATAAGTATTCTATGTTTGAATCATGATTTCTTGTTTCCTCACCTGAGTTTTGGGGATACTTAGGCAACTCAACCCACCTTAAAAAATATGGACCGTTTCACTGAATATATGTATACTTCAATCTCCAGCAGTTTATATAAGTTGGTAGGAAAAAAGTGTTCCAATTCTACCTAGATATGAAATGAAAAGTGTTCTATTCTGTTCTGCATTTTTTATTTTCAATTCTAATAATCATCCTGCGAATTCAACCTTTACTATCACTAGCCCATCTCTGGACTAGTGCATCAGACAGCTCCATTTATTTCAGATGACGTGGTCCAATGACGTTGCGTGAAACCTTAATGCTTTCATTGCTTTATATATTGTGCATCATAGATGAAGTAGCTGGAATATTTATATTCCCTTCTTCCACCAAATAATTTTTAGAGTACTACATATCACCAGCAGATTCAACTTGTCTAGGTTGAAGTGTGTCATAGAGGTGTATTTTGCCCAAATCAAACGACTTTTTTAAGGTGCGACGTAGCAAGTCACGAAAACACATGGGCACGCGGGGCACTAGTTTGGTATCATACATCATCTTTTTTGCTTTCTACTTCGTACTACCCTAGTTCTCAAGTATTTTTCTCTCCTATTCCATCTCTAACCTGCCAAAGACTACACAAGCTCTGTTAATTATGGTGTGAGCAAAGTGATACATGCAAGCTCTTCTCTCTGCTAGCTACTGCAGTCATCACACCCGACCACACACTTTGCGGCTTCCTGCTCCCTCTTTATCTCAAGTTCTCAACCTCCGAATGGGTCTGGGCAATCTTCTGTACACAGATAGCTCCATAGTCATTTTTTCTTGTGCTTCCTTGTTGAGTTCTTCATATCTGCTCAGACCCCACCTAATAGTTCTCGTGAATATAAAAAATGATGATCTCAGCCATAACAATACCTTCAGAGAGCTCTTATAGAGAACCACTGTCACCAGGGAAGGCACCTACAACCAGTTGACCCCTCTCCCTAGGCATGTGAGTCGGCAAGTCGCAACTTACTAACCATTGAGGATGCCAGTGAGCTTGATAGCATTGAGGACTTGTGGTCCTCATAGGAGCAGAGTGCAAGTGGAGATTGCTTTAAAGGTCATGCTGCCAAGGACAAGAGGAAGACTGAAAGAACGGTCGGGGGAAGAGGGGGAGAAGCTGAGGTTGGATAGATGAATGTTTGCACCCTACCATGAACTGCATTACTTTTACCGCTTATTGGAGCAAATAAGTAGTTCACATAATCTTTGCACCCTCCTACCATGTTGTTGCACATGTGTTTATATGCAGAGAATATGGTGTATGGAATAAGCATAGTTTGAAGTTAACGAATAGGATATGTGCTTGCTGTTTTCCTATAATTAAGTTTGTTTCCATTGGACCATTTACTGCTTTACGGTGTGGTACACTAGGGCTACTACTTTGTAATAAGAAATGGTTGTGCTCATCCTATGATGCAGAGGCTATTTATTCCATTATCCAAAATTATGCTGTGACTATTGTTGTTTGAAGCTTTTGATTAGTTAAATGTATAATATTTGGTCTCTAAGACCTGTAAACATGTCTGTTTATGCATGATTATCATTTTTGACATAGGTTAAAGATATAATGTGTCATATCTATACAACAACTAAGGAAAGTCTCAAGAGCATCTCGCCTCCAGAGATGAAGCTTCTGAAGTACCTATTGAATATTGAAGATCCTGAAGAGCGGTTTGGTGCTCTTGCAACAGCCTTTTCTCCAGGAGTCGAGCATGAAGCCAAGGATGAAGATGCTCTGTACACGTAAGAAACTATCGACAGATATATGTGATGAGAAAGTTTTACTGATTCCTTTCCCAGAAACTATTTGAGGTTTTTTTTTGTTCCTTTTGTTATAATCTTTTTAGTTGATTAAAATAGTCGATTAATAATGTTAATTATACTATTTTTAAAGTAAACACTTGCTAGGATTAACATGCTCCACTGAACTATCATTTAGTGATGTGTAAGCATTAATCTTACTTATCTAATCTGAAAAATAAATATTCTCATGGTATGCATGAAGTTGGATCTGCAAGACATATTCTAATATTTGTGTGCAATCAGTCGTCCAAAATAGTAGTAGAATTGTAGTCAAGGTTGTTAATAGTTCTTGCTTCTTCCTCTGGCCTTTTCTCTTTCTATTTTCCTCAACTATTCATCATTGGGGATTACCTATGTTTAATTGCACTTCATTCACATGTACCCAGTGAAATGTAAGTCATTTAACCAGAACGTTTCACAATTTGTCAGGAGAACATTGTTTTGACTTTTAACTACATGTTTCTGCATTGAACTTGCAAATAAAAATAAAGAGCATTGTTTATCAGAATAAAATGGTTTTTGTTTGAACAAGCTGTTTTTTTTTTTTTACTGAAGTTCGAACAAGCTGTTGAGGGATGCACCATAATTTGATTCAGTAAGTTGTTACCTTGTATTGTTGTATATGACCTTTGGTTTGAACAAGGTGGTTATTAATTTATATTGACTTTTTTTGGGGAAAGGTGGTTATTATAACGTGTGTGATACTGTTCTCTGAGACTTGCTTATGAGGTGTCATCTGTTGCTTACTTGCAGAACTCCCAACGAACTCCACAAATGGACCAAAATGATGCTTGATTCGTACCATCTCAATAAGGAGGAGACGGATTTTATGGATGCCAGAAAGATGAGTGACCCAGTGATCATACAGAGGTTAACTTTGCTTAAAGAGACAATCGAAGAAGAATACATGAAGAAGTATATACATCCAGAGGAGCAAGAATCTGAGGACGACGAAGATTCAGAAGAGTGAGCTTGCAAGTGTGAAACTTGATGCAGAGATGATATTTTTGTAGTTGTAGTCTTGATGCAGAGACGGTATTTTTCTAGTTGTAGTTACTGCAGATTGGTAGTGCCCTGCTGCTTTTTGCAAAGATGGACTTCAATCTGCTTTGCTTCACTCCTGTTGGACGAAAGAAAATGCCAGTGATGCAGTAATTGTAAAGTGTATCATGATCATCCCAAAGCCTGCGTATCATAAAATTCCCTAAGATTGGTGGGGTTCCTTTTTCCCTGTTTTTCCAAATTGTTCTCTCCTCTTGATTTAATGCCGTGTCAACTTGCTAGTGGGCAGGTTTGTTTATTTTATGATTGTGAGTCACAAAGATGTTGCCAATTAATGCTTTTTTTGTTGATTTATTATTGGGCTGTATGATGTAGTCGGCAGCAGCAGTATCCGGTGTGTGTCTGATAATTGGCGTCCATGGTTGGTAATTGGTGGCGCAAATGTATTGAATGTGTGTTGTTCTCTAACTAGCCTTTCAAAAATTATATATCCTCATTTGTAAAAACAACGCTAGCAGTTTGGTCCATAATAACAGAAGAGCGAATTAAAAAATACATGTTAATAAAGACGTAGATGGTCAATACGGCTTCAAGTTGGTTTGAAATTTATGGTCCTGCTTGGAAAACAAAGGAGATACGAAAAAGTAGGATAAAACAAAAAAAAAATCAAGGGTAGTCTGAATTGTGCAAAAACAAAAGTGGTTTGTGGTTGGAAACTAGATTTAAATTGGATTAGTTATTAAAATTATTGAAAGGATCAAATGCGTTACCTGCCAAAAAATAAATAGTAGAAAGATAGACATTAAAAAAATTAATTTTAAACCAATGATGAACTCAGTGATTATCTTTTTAAAAATAAAATTGGTCCTGTAAGAGCTGTTAAGTATAAGAGGTGTTACATATGGGTGTGCCTGTTTCATTCTCCTTGTGTTTTGCTATGTGTTGTGTTGTTTAGTCTAGATGACGGTGTTACATATGGGTGTGCCTGTTTCATTCCCCTTGTGTTTTGCTATGTGTTGTGTTGTTTAGTCTAGATGGCTCCTTATTACGCCATGCGTCAGTTGCGTTGCTTCCTATATGAGTGCTCTGTTGTTGCTTACTTGTTTCATACATGAGGATTCAATTCAGTTCTTGCCCTTTCTCTCATTCTTGGCTCTTATTTGCTAGCTCCAACTTACTCCTTATCCGTCCGCTCCTCTGTGATTAGTTGTCCTTGTCCCTATGCTTATTTTTCCCCTCTCAAGTGGAGTAATATACTTGTTCTAAATCATAAAATTCCCTAAGATCAGTGGGTTCATTTTTCCCTATTTTTTTCGAATTTGTTCTCTCCTCTTGATTTAATGGCATGTCGATTTGCTAGCGGACAGGGTTGTTATGTTATGTTTGTGTGTCACAAAGATATTGCCCAATTGATGCTTGTTTGCGGATGCATTCTTGGGCTGATGTAGTCGTTGGCATCATCCGGTTCCCAACAACACTCATTACTTCCTTCTTGTTGTTTTGGTGCGTGTTTAGTGTCCGTTTGCTTGTTACGTGGATTTATTCTGGTCCGGCCGGCTCCAGTCTTGCAAATACATTTACATACTATGATATCTAAAAATGTGCCGTGCTAGATGGACACCAATTATTTTCAACCGACCATGGACGCATATTAATTATCGGTCACCTCGGCGGCGCCAATTATCGACCATGGACACCAATTATCGGACACAATCGGAGATGGCTACTATGTGTCCATTACGTTGCTTCCACTATGTGTACTGTTGTGGCTTACTTGTTTCGTAGCCCTTTCTTTTATTCTTTGGTCCTATAAATAAGATGCTAGCTCCGTGTTACTCCTCATCGGTTGGCTCCTCTGTGATCAGTTGTCATTGCCGCACACGTATTTTTTCCCCTCTCAATTGAAGTAGTATACTTGTTCTAAATATATGTCTGCTGCTATGTTCGTGCAAGACGTTTCTTTCAGTTTTTCACTCAGCTCATTTGTTGATTGCTTCGTTGTTTGGACGTCGAGGTCTTTATTTTGTTTTCCCTTTGTTTAATGTTATTTTCCCTCCCTACCCCTCTCCCTTTATTTGTCTGGTTGATATTAATATTTTTGTTTGTGACCAACGTCATCCTAATGAATCAGGATTTCCCTGCTGCCATGCTCTGTTCTGGGGTCCTGACTGCTGGATCTGTTCCAACTTAATAAAAAGAAATTAAGTATTTATCAAAAAAATTCCGCAAAGATTCAATTTATTTAAACCCATATTCTATCATATGAACGAAATATAGTTCACAAAAGGAAATAAACAAGTTTGGTTAGGACTTATTTATTATGAAATCTCCATCCTCAATAGAGGATTCGAGATGATCAATCCTCAAGAATCGACTCTTCTCCAACAAATAAACTATTAACCTTTGTTTAATTAATTTAATTAATGAGGATTTAATAGTTTAGTTACTCTACCGATTTGTGTATACAGAGGGTGTAACTACAGCCTACTAGGAAAAAAAGGGCTTATTTTTATAGGATACGCCCCATCGAGGACAATGACCCATTTCTTACTAGATCCACTGAACTTCGGACACACCACCAAAATAATAAAAGAAGATAACAGAAGTTAATTATCTTCTAACCACACGCGCGGCGTGTCGCCGTGCGGGCACTTCTAGTAGTAACTGCGAATACTAGGCATGCACTAGTATCCGTGCATCACAACGACAAAGTACACTGATGACTGATGCGGATATATATGCCTAGCTATTACACGTTCTCTGAATCAAAGGTGAAGGTGTAAATTTATCCGAAAATGTTTCACTTCAAACGCCCGATTAGATAAAAAACATCGGACGCATGCGGCTAGTTCAGTCCTTACTTGCTATTTGCTACTTTCTTGAAAAATTAATGTTGATAAACCCTGTTTCACTGTAAGATGCATGTCTAGTTGTTTTTTTTCATTCTTTCCGCCTCTCTTTAAATATTTTTTCTCCTAAATTACTTATCCGTTCTATGAACCGATCACACCGTTGTATTCGTTGCAACTAAATCTTTAGAACAATATACCATATGATTATATTATGTCAAAAGAAAAACATGTGTTTCGAACCGTTAAAACTAAATGTTTTATACGTGATAGTGATATGTTTCAATGTGTGTTTTCGGTGTGTTTCACAAAGTTCCTGAAACTAACTGCTACTACTCTCTCTCTTCACCTCATCCATGCATACATGTATGTATTTTAGCAAGCTTCAAAATGATTTTTCTCTTAAATTACTTATCCAATCTATGATCCGATCACATCGTTGTATTCGTTGTAATTAAATCTTTGCAATAAGATATCGCATGATTATATTTTGATAAAAGAAAAACAAATGTTTCAATTCGTTAATACTTGTTGTTTCATGTGTGACAGCGACATGTTTCAACGTGTATATTCACCATGTTTCTAAAATATTTAAATGTTTCAGTTGCTAATTTTTTTTTTGTTTCATCATATATAACTTAATGTTTCACTTGTTAGGTAGATTCCTCCAAATTCATCTCTCTCCAAATCTATTTGTAGAGGACTTAGTCTTAACTATTATTTTAACAAATTCTAAAAATAGTATGCGTCATCTCTTTCTTATGTGGGAGTATGCAAGCATACAATAAGTAAGGAATAGATTCCAAATAACTAAGCTTCAAATAAATTTTGTTTTCAATTACTTCTTCGCTTATACACTGTATTAATTGTAATTAAGCATGTAAAGATAGATATTGTAAATTAATGTTATTATATAAATTACTTTTAAATTTGATTAAATTACTTCTTATATACTCATGAGTTGCTTACTTTTATTATTATTATCTTTGTTAGTTTATAATTTATGCTGATTAAATTTAATTTCTAAATAGACTTAAGACTTATGTTTTTACCTCAAGGATTTACTTTTGATGTTGTGATAATTTACTTTTATTTTGTACTAAGTTTCTTTTACGATTTATGTAAATTACATTTACTTTTATAAATGTCTAACATGTAAAAGTAATATACATATATGATAAAAGTAATTTAAAATACATATATTTTTATTACAATATAATCATGTGATAATTTTTTATAAAGATTTTTTTGCAATGAATACATTAGTGTAATAGTAGCACCATAAGAGAAAATTCTATAACAAGAGAAAAAAAAACATGCATGACCACTAGGGAAACAAATGTTGAGCTTGTCGTGTACTTGTACTCCCTCAATTTTATATCATAAGTCATTTTTATATTATAGGTTATTTGATTTTTTTCTTAGTCAAAATTCTTTTAAATTTGACCAAGTTTATATAAATATATAATAATATTTTTAATATAAAATAAACATATTATCAAAATATATTTAATGTTAAATTTAACGAAACTAATTTGGTGTTCTAAGTGTTGCTAATTTTTTCTATAAACTTAATCAAACCTAAAAAATTTGTCTAAGAAAAAAGTTAGACGACTTTTAATATGAAACGGAGGGGTAGTTAATTAGTGACACTTTTCTCATGCATGGTTACCGATCAAGCGTTGTTCTATAAGATTAAACTAGATAAAATCCCGCATGTTGTTAATGGAGTTTTATATATGATATTAGTAGAAAAATATCTGTGCATGTATAATTTTCAACTATTAAAAAAAAGCTATAAATAATTAAGATGGTGAGGTTTATAACAATTTAAATCATATAGAATTGATCGTTGAAAAATAAAACAAAGATGGAGTGATATTGTTGCGGAAATACATGAGATCAATGATCAATTCAGTACGTAGCATTCTAAGTAAGATTAATCTTTCCATATATTGATATATATAACTGTTGGAAGTGATGAAAGTGACTAGTAAACACTATAGGTAGTTCTTTTTAGGGTATAAGTGGCTAACCAGCAAAACCCACTTATAGGCTAAAATAAGCCGTGAACCCGCTTATTTTGATCTATAAGTGGATTCGCGGCTGACCCACTTACAGCGCTAGTTCTTTTCTGATAATTTGATTGCAGATTATTTACAGATTATTCGTGCCACAATTTCTCTAAAACATTTGATATTAGTATATTGCTTAGATAACATGTTCTAAACTATTTGTTAGGTTTATAATATATAATCTTCAATTCATTCTTATAAACAAATCCATCATTCATCAGCATTCGTCCACGTTTCAGGCTTGCTTGGTTCTTTCCCAATCCTAACCATGTCGAATTAATTTTGGCAATGGCAATGGTTGGTTGTTGCCAAGTTTTTTTTTTTCTTTTTTTTTTTTTGCAAAGATTGCCTAACCTCTTATTTGGTTTTCTTCCAAATGTGTATTTGGACTTGGGCCTTAATTTAACCATGTCAAATAATTTGGCACACCAAGTTTTTTGCTGGAAACCAAATGGATGGCTAAAATTTTGATATTACCAAATTTTCGGCTTGGTTAAGATTGCATGGATGCAAACCAATCAAGCCATTTATCAGAAGAAAAGATGGGCAAAAGACAATCTAGTTGTCCACGTTTTGCTCCACCGTTTGATTGAGATTATTGAGCTGATTATTCCCACAGATTATTTACTTGACCAGGGATGAATTAAATATTTCAAAAAATAAACTTAACATATAGCTTAAAACAAGTGGTAGAAGAAAGTTTTTTTAAGAAAACATTTTCTTGAAGCACAGAGCAAATAATCAATTTCAATAATCTGGTATTAATCGGAAAAGACCAAGGCGAACTATATGAAATAATCCACCCATACAAGTGGTGCTTCGGCAGTTCGCTTAAAATATACTCCCTCCATATTTTAATGTATGACGCCGTTAATTTTTTTACCAACGTTTAACCATTCGTCTTATTTAAAAAAAACTTTATGTAATATCATTTATTTTATTATTTTATTATGACTTGATTTATCATCAAATGTTCTTTAAGCATGACATAAATATTTTTATATTTGCACAAAAATTTTAAATAAGACGAATGGTCAAATGTCGGTCAAAAAAATCAACGGTGTCATACATTAAAATACGGAGGGGGTAACTGGTAACTAAGCCACTTTGAACTAGTATAATTCAGTATATAATAAGGTTGGCAAATCAACCAGAACTGCCAGTTTTTATCAGACGAAGGGGGCACGACAGAAAAACAGATGTTATACTATGCTTCAACCATATATCACTTTATTCTCACATGTCAAATATCAATTATAAGTTACAGTAATCTCAAACCCATGCAGGCACAAAAGAGCAAACATATCCCAATTAAAACAAAATGTTGAAATACTTTATCATCATCATCACTATATCTGAAGCAGACCGATATACATCTCTAACCACTCACTGCCTACCTAGCTCTGCCACATACCATCCACTCAAAAGCATCTTACGAGATGCTAAATAATTCTGGTGACCCCTATCTAACTAGTTACTATAAAGTAACCCAAAATACCAGTGAACTAAGCAGATCTAGGTAAAAATAAATATGGGGCTATAACATAAATGAAGCCCCATAATAATAATAAAAAAAGAGATAATGATATCAGTGCCCGTGGACTCAATGGCAGTATGTTAAGTTCATCACTTAATTAGTGGGCATCTGGCTGAGCTATTTGCCAAAACGCAGGGAACTTTCACAAACATGTGTATTAGTGAGAAAGGAAGAAGCGGTAATCGGGATGATTGACTCGCCGCTGGCAAAGCCAGTCATCTGCAGCTTTCAGGAGCGACTTAGTTAACTGTTGCTCATGCTCTTGATTTGATGTCCACATGGAACCATTAAACTTGTGTGATGCTAGACCAATGAGAGGCAGTGTGACCTTTCCAGGAACATAAATTTTGCTATTATGGAAAACATTTGTCTCAGGATGCCCACTTAGTGTACCTGCCCAACGTTGCATATTAATTAGCTGTATGATTCCAGTTTCCTAATTGCTCAGTTATTTTCTTTTAGATGTAAAAAGATATTTAATTAGTACGTGATATAAAATCAATTAGCAACATCTTGTCTAGCTTTGAGCGCAAAAAGGGGATTACCTTCCGCTGGTGTAGATAGTGAATGGAATGTTAAAAAGCAAGCATCCAAATCTTGCAATGTTGGTCCTGTCGGTATCCTGTATATGGGATACCTGCATCCAACGTCCAATGGGTAAGACAACCAGTGAGGCAATGGATCTAGTAGTTAAGGAGTAACAGGGAATACCATGCTACAGAAATCCAACTGGATGGTAGAAGATCACAGCTCTTATATGTTCTTAAATCAGGAAACCTATTAGCAAGTAATGATATCTGCAGCCAGAAACAGAAGAAAACCCATCATCTTGGTTGCAGCTGCAATATTCATTGGCCAGAAGAAAAGAAATTAAAAAAAAAGAAGTGTACCATGTCTGCTAAAGGTTGTCTTCCATATGGTGCATCATGCTCCATATATTGGAAAACAGGGTACAATTCCTGGTTGCCAGACTCACTATCATCACTGGAGAAACCACCTTGATCTGCAGAAATACTGTTAACTAAACATCGGCATCTTAAATGCTCATGGTCGCTCTCACTGCTCATATCCTGAGCACTCTCACCATCACTATCTTCACCAAGTCTACTGAAATTAAAAACAGGTAAAACTATTTTCAGAAATAAATTTCATTGTCTCTCAAAGGAAAAAAAGAAAGATGTGTACAACAAAAGGATGTGTTCAAACATCAACCAAGAGTAAATACTGAAACTTGGAAACATATTAAGATTAATATGGTCACATTTAGGAAATTTATGGACTTTAAATAACAAGTGTAGCTACTAATACTGCATGATCGAAGCCCTGCATCACACTGCTAACTGCTTATGATATAGATTGGTCAATATTATGTTTAAATGAGACTCCCATTCACAGTTATAGCCATTACAGGATAATAGCAGTGTTAGGCTCTACAAGCACTGCTGTATGCCTGTATGCCACCATATCCATACCTAGTTACTGACTGTGGTACACAGTTTTCCTTGTTCACACCATATTTACTGAATTCGCAGAAATCCCCCACAAACCGCAAATGTTGTAAATGGCTGCCATGCCATCATGGTACGTGGTCAATCTAATTCACACCAATACACATTCAAATTTGCATCGAGATGGCAAAGGAAAGAGGAAGCTAGCACCTCTATCATGAGCACAATCCTCAGAGAAGTGGGGAGGAGGAGGTGGCATCAGGGTGTTGTAGCTAGAGGGAGAGGCAATGACTGTATGTAGTGAGCTAGAAGGAGTTAGGGTCCTTCCTGGGCTTGTTATGTGGTCAGGCCCACCACTCAGTCACAGCCCCATGATATTCAATTCTCATGTTTTCAGGGATAGGATGGCTAGCACAATCATTTCATACCCCTTCCGTCCACAAATATAACCATTGCTAGGATGGTTAGTCGAGATTAAGGTTGAGTACATGTGTCCAGGACAATGGTTCCTCAATGTACTAAAAACCTCATCTCCCCACCTCATCTCTGATTTAGCACATGTGAACCAAAAACACCAGGGCCACAAACCTCATCTCTGATTTGCAAATCACAGAGGACCCTGAGCCTGAGGCCCTGATGAATTGTAGTTTTAGGAATTAGTAGATTGCAAATCACGAATTACGGCAACTGTGGTTCAAATTGGATCAGCGGATTTCAAATGGTTGGTGTGGGGTGCACATGCAGCAATAAGAGAAAAGTAAAAATCTTCACATACAAGCAATAAGAGAGAGTACAATCCAAGGACTTGTTACGATGTTATATCACTATATGTTAGCTCTTTGTGATAATCATGATTTGCCAGAATGCTGTGTCTTTTACTTCTTATTTCAGAGAAAAGTAAAAATCTTCACATACAAACTAGTGTAGTAAATGGATGTGTGTAGATACCACATGCAACCAGACCATGAGACATGGCCATGTGTGACGTCATATGTAAGGTAGCTCTACGAGTTAGAGAAGAATGCAAACCTTACAGAAAAAACATGCATGAGCTGCAGTTCTGATCCATATCTGGAAAATTAACTCTTTAAAGGCAATTGCTAACTACAACACTTAGCAGAGGTGTGGCTATTACAAACAATGCCACTCCTCTCCAGCTGTAATATGGGAAATGGAAACTACAGATTACTATTCCTATGTTACTTGGTCAGGAGTCCACACAGTATGGGTCATCAAAAGGTGTTCTCTAATCTCTACAAAGATCACCATGAACCCGGATCGATTGGGTCGAGTATGGTATCATAGGGTATACCTCTTTGAGACCATAGTTTGGGACTGACATGGGACATGAACCCAACAAATACGGGTCAGTGATTGATAACCCAACCAATAGCCATTTTTATGTATAGTGGATATGTACTTGTAAGTACTCCGTATATCAGATTCTCTACGACTCTACCCCTTGCTCCACACATTGAATGCTCTCCCTCTCTGCCATAATGGCTTGTTCTCATCACATTCTTTTCAAATAACCAGGCCCTCCACCTCCTGTCAACCAGTGGCAGCTGGAGGCACCAGCAACAACAAGCTACATGCATCACAAGACAAGTCACTAGCGTGACCCATGCTTGCAGGAGATGACCATGACCTCTAGGGAGGAGGCAGCAACAGCGGCTTCTCAACCTGGTTACCTTCATCTAATCATCAACCTTTCCATCCACGATACGACTTCTCAGGTTGGTGTACTTTCTTTGCCAATTTTTATCTTCTACTGATAGTGTTGTTTGCCTAAGTGAGCTGCAGATTGTCATATACTATTTACGGCTAATGAGGAAACATACTTTGATTATACAAAATCTACTATACACAAAAAAAAAACTGGGAAATTCTCCCATTTCACACATGGTGAAAAAAATGACAAGCCAATCCATACCTGCTCGGCCCTAGCCTAACATCCCAACAACCACACAAAAGGGTAAGCCATTATCTACCAATGTTGAACTCATTTGATTCTACAAAATACTGGATACGCATTTCATGGATTCCATCAAATTAATAATCCTCTCTTGGTTTGCTTCATCCAGTTAGGTATATAAGTTGCCGTTCCAGATATATCCACAGTTCTGAGCACTCACACCGCAGTGCCGTTCATATTTAGGCAGACAGAGAGAGAGGTTTATACCCTGAGGTTGACGACGGCGGCCGGGCAGCGAACAGCTGGATAGCCGACAGGAAGGGGACGTAGTACTGCACGACGCCGTCCGTGCCATTGAGCAGGAGCGGCACGCCGGCGCCATAGGCGCTCCACTCCGCGAACGCCTCCCACAGATCCGCGAGCTCGTAGTACGGCGGCGCCCCGGCCGCTCCCCTCTCCCGCGAGCTCGAGCTCGTCTGCACGCGCATACGCAACCACCACCCCCAACAGAAACTGCGTCAGCTTAGCAGTAAAAATCTCAACAAAAAAAAAAAATCCAGCGCCTCCTCCTCCTCCGCTCGAGGACACGCACCCGGGGGAGCCGATGCGCGGGAACACGGACGGCCGTGGACGCGATGAAGCGCTCGAGATTGGTCTCCTCCTCCTCCTTCGCCGCCGCCGCGGCGCTCCTCGGCTGCCTCTCTACAGCCGCCGCCGCCGCCTTAGACGCCTGGTGGTGGTGGTGGTGGAGCAGGTGGCGGCGCGGTGGCGGGCAGTAGAAGCGGTCGGCGGCGCGGGAGGCGACGCCGGGGACGGACATGGCTGGGCTTCAGCCGAGCGCCGCGAGAGAGAGAGAAGGATTGGGATGTGAGCGGCAGGAGGAGGAGGGAGGGAGACAGAGAAAAGAGGGCGTCGTTTGCGGCGGCTGCTGTGGTAGAGCAAGCGACGGCCTGCGAATTATATATACTCCTATATGGATACTACTTTATATATATAATAAATAAATACTAGCTAAAATATTGCTAGAGATAAAAATGAATTATGAGTAAATTTCACTTAACCCTACTATTATTACCAATATGTTCTTTTAAGGATTTTCATAGTGCAATACCCTGTTAAGACGAAACCGAGATGCCATATATAGGATGGAGCTCTCTTAAAAGGCAACTCGTTCAAAAGTGCACGCAACTTTAAATGAATCGTACCATATAATTCATCAACCGACATTTTTCATATCCTCCTCTCCGCCTTTCCCCACCAACGGAGGAAGCCGAGGAGCTCTCCGCTGCCGCCTTCCGTACCCCCATCATGTCTCCGCTCGCCGCCATCGGCCATGTCCACGCCAACACCATTTCCTCCTCCCCCTCTCCCTCTTCCGCGGCGCCACTCTCCCTCCTCCACCGGCATCCTTTCCCCCCACCGCGAGCACCTCTCCCCTCATCTCTCCCTAATGGATATGGTGGTGGCGACGAAGAGAACGAGCTCGATGGCATTGGGTGGCGATGGCAGCGCGACAAGGAATCTAGTGCCGTTGATGGGTCAAGGACGGCTCCAAGGTGGCTTGGAGCGGGAGACGACGACGAGCGGTGGCACGGATCGGGGAACAATGATGGACTTGATGGCTTAGAGTGGGGACAACGACAGGCTTGGCGCCGTGGAACTGGAACAACAATTAGGTTAGACGTCAGATCCGCCGCCTCCTCTTCCTCCGCCACCGCCTCGCACGGGGTGTGGGGGCATTGTACGAGGCCCATCCTAACTCAACACGCCGTTCGACCCGTGACTTGTTCCGCGCAGACAAAGGCCTACCAAATCCTAATATAACGAAGAACACATGCCTCAATTTGGCTCTGTAGACTGCGGTCTTCAGGTTGATAACCCTAGATGCGTGCATGGCGTTGAATCTCTGACGTGTCTGGCCGGGGCCGAATGCCAAGGAGACGGACCGTGAAAGCCCTTAACAAGTATAAGAAGTATAATGTGATAAACAAATAAAAGAAAAAGAAATGGTACTGTATTTATTTTGGCGGAATCGGTAGTTAGCTGCGGCAGCAAACGGAAACACGTACGGTACGTCTGGAAATTTGAATGCCGTGGATTGCAGAACCATGCGAGATTATATAACATAGTCATAGATAATTGCTGGAAACTTGTGCGGTTTTGGATTTCTTGCGTAGAAAAACATGCAGTACATGTTGTTAATTAATTACATTCAGGAGTAGTATAGTCGAGTAGATAGAAGAAAATGATCGAGATGCATCGGATTTCTCGAGATTTTGCGCGCGAAGGTTGAAAGTCATGTTTGTTTCCTCGAGCCCTCCAAGGTACACAGCGTATCTTCTAATCTCAAATTGCTTTTGTACTTGTAATCCCGATTATACGGAAGATATATATACGTGTGCACACATAATACCATATACTCTATCTATACCAGTTTTGAGTGCCCTCTCAACTCAAGTAAATCTGTGAAGCTTACAAAATGATGCGAACATTCATAGATGAGTTGCAGTAAATATTTGTTAATCTTAAGTTCATTATTTCATCAAATGAAATACTACCTATATATACATCTCTCAGACAAAAAGGAACAGAGGGATTATGCAATTTGCCTACTATATTTATCACAAAATTAAGTTGGCAACTTCTATGTTATTAATTGGTGTTTTCATGAATACTAAGTAACATGCTTTTATATTATAACGGATCAGAAAATATATATATATATATATATATATATATAAATTGGGAATGGATTGTAATGGACCAGACCCATATAATTAATAACAAGGCTAAAAAAAGATTGAAGATAAAACATTGGACCCAGTGATTATAGATGCGAAGTATACTGGGTAGGTGGTGGAGTATACCAACGATGCGCGAGAGGGAGAGAGGGGGGTGCGAAGGAGGACGATTGTGCTGAAGAAAAAAGAATAAACCATTAGATTTTCTTTTTATAAATGAAGTGACGGCACTCCACATCAGATTATTAAAATATAACTAGAAATTTACATTCTTGTGAATATAATGTTTGCAGTAACTTCTTGCAAAAGAATTGACTGGATAACTTTCTTTTTTAAAAGAAAAATGGAAAAACTTATATTTCAACCTAATTATTCGAATGAAGCTAAAAAAAACATAACACTAATTTAAAATATTTGTTGTTGCACGTCTGATTTAATTTGAACTGAAAATTGTCACATTCAGCGTTTCTTTTCAACACCGTAGTGCCAAAATTTGTGATCATATTTCTGTATCCGACTTGATCCAAACGGTAAGCATGTGTTAATCTCAATGTTGCCTTGGCATCTCAGCTCGACGTTGACGTGAACCCAACAGAATCCAACTAAATTATGCGCTGAATATCTAACAGGGGCAAAAAGAGCGCAGAACCAAATAACCAACACACATCGTGCAATACCAAATTATTCGAAAAGAATCTAAGCCCTTGTCGGACGACACGGCAATACGAACTTATTTGAACAAATCAACAATTTTCACCATTTCGATCAATTCATCTCAGTCAAGGTTTAATGGCCACGGTCTAGTCTACATATTTTTCGAATTAGTACTCAACGGTCAACACTCTAGCCCTCACATTTCCCAGGTTTGACTACGCTTATAAGAAATATTTCTTTGAACAAAACCCTTGACCTAAGTAGTAACTAAGCTATCACATTTCCCGGGTTGCCGGTCATGCATATCATAATGTAGGTTTTGGTTAAGACAAAAATGAATAGCTATTCTTGCTCTTTATCTGCCTTACAAATGGGCCTGTGTGTCAGTGTGTGTGTGTGTGTGAAGAAATAGCCCTCTGATTCAATCCACAGAAAGAGTGAACAGTACTTAAAACAAGTACAGACATGCTGGGGATGATTTCAGCAAAAGGGATAATATTCCTTTTCACAATGCAGGCTCATTTATGAGACTGATCAACATGTTTGGCTATCTCACTTTCAAATTCAACATGTCACCTGTTTTCTAACTTAATTTGACTCGACTCATGATAATAATTTTCTCTAATATGATCCTTGATCTAATTAGCCCTCAATGCTTGACCAGACTTACAACATGTATTTTAAAACACAATTCTTGTAGCGTAGAGCATCCCTTCTCTTCAAAGCATATTTTCTTAGTTTATTTGTTTGAGATATGTTGCATTGCGCTCATACTCTAATATAGGTGGTGTTCTTTTCTTCTGAAGATGAAGATTATGTTTTTTACGCAAAACAATGTGGTATTAATGTATGATTAATTGAGTTTTAATTATTACAAACTTGAAAAATAGATTAATATGATATTTTAGAGCAACTTTCATATAGAAAGTTTTCGTATGAAACGCACCATTTAGTAGTTTGAAAAACGTGCTATAAAAATATTAATCTTCATCCAACCCTAGTTGAAGAAAAAAACTGGGCCATAGTATAGCCATAATGAAAACGTCATAAATCATCCAATTCTTAGTACTATTAAAAGACCCTGGATAGACACAATTTTATCTGGTATCGCATAATTTGGATTTTTCAATGACCAGGATGGCATTGGCCCTATCAAAATACAGTCCTATATATAATCCTCACAAAAAAATATATATAGTCCTATAATGTCTAGAGTAAAATATAATATCCAGCTATGATCACAAACTCTCCAAAATGCATCACAAGCTCAGTTGGTGAACTGACCCGTGACTCCAACCAAATGCAAGCAACACTCCCTGTTACAGCTGCTGCATCAGAGAGTGATTGGTTGCAAGAAAAAACAAGTAAACAATCCCCAATGAGATTGCAGCATGGGAATGCTTGCAAGCATGCAAAAGGCACAGCCGTACAAGGGTAGTGTTGCTTGGATGGTTTGGCAACGGCCAAATTGACAATAAGGAGAAGAAAAGAGACTGACTTTAAGTGTGTGGATTGCAGGACCAGATCCACTAAATAGGTGGGTCTAACTGAATTGAAACAGGTGGACATACATACCGTATCAGTTGGACGGTTACACCAAACCCTGAGCACACATATAAATTCAGCGGTCAACTGTTTTTGACTAAAAAGCAAAGCATACAAATTGACAGTTTTGATTCGAATTCTAACTGTAGTTCTGTCAAAAATTGAACTTTCAGCAGTCCTTGAATTCTTGTTAGGTCTGAATCCAATTCATCCAATATTCCAGCAGTTCACTAGTTCAGTGTACTAAGGTGGTGTTTGGTTGGAGGGACTAAAGTGGGGCTAAACTTCCCTCTCACAAAAGCATAAGTCTCTATGGTAGGGACTTATATTTTTGTGAGATTAAATTTAGTCCCTAGTTCCCAAACACCCCCTAAGCACTCAAGCAATGTTTAGAAGCCTCCCCCCCCAAAAAAAAAAAACTTATGCAAAAATGGCATCTTTTCCCACACCAATCATTTATCCGTTTCAAGGAATTAATATTCCCACAGAAGAATCAAAGATGCTAAGGTCCTCAGCAACCAGTGATGTCAATAGTCCTTTGATGTACCTACATTCCAAATTCCAGAGAAAAAAGAAAGTCTGTCTCCTTTTCTTCTTTTTGTCAAGATAGCTCCACCCCTCTGCAAGACAATTAAAAGCAAGCGGTACATGTCGAAGTCTTGTGGATGTAAGTGGCAATTCCAGCAGATAGGATCAAGATTCGGTGCACAAAGAAATGGCCAAGCTTGAAGCTAGTGTAGGTGCCCAACTTATGCAACCAAGTTGAACAACTAGATTAAAGAAAGTAGAGAACAAGAGATAAGTGGATATTGGTATCATCCATAGCTTTTTACCGAGATGGGCGCCATATTCTCCCGGTGACAAATTCATGTCATCTGCATTTGAGGTGTCATATCCTTTGGTTTCATAAACATGGTAAAAGAAATGCACTCCAAAATTTCATATGCTATATAGATCGGATGAATAATTGAATATTAGAAAATAGGACAAAATCCAAATTACTCCCCTAAACTATTACTAACAATTTTTTGCAGACAATATGTTTCTTTTTTCATGTGGACTAAAAGAACTCTCCTATGTAAAAATATTTAGAAGCTGCCAATAACAACCCGTTTACGAAAATAGATTCATATTCACCGTCAGACATGTAAAGAGGCCTTAAGTCCTCGCTCTCTCCCTTGGCTTCTCCTTCCGCTCCCTCGTCCACCTTCGCCTTCTCCTCACTCTTCTTCTCCCTCTATCCCTTGGGAGCAGCGATGGGAGCAGCCAGCAGGCACGTGTCGATTGAGGATGCAACCCCCCTCCCCCTCCCCGGTGGATTCAGTGGTGGTGACGACGAAGTGGCAGTGGATCTGGTGTAGCAGCGATGACGATGACGACGACGACCTCTCCGACACCACCATTCTCCGTCCCCACACGAGTGGATCCCGCCGCCTCTCCACCCGCATGTGCGCGGATCCACCAGCGATGATGATGGGAGGAGCGGATCTGGCAGCCTCTCCCCCCCCCCCACACGAATCTTGCCACCTCTCCGCCCCCATCGCTCGCAGACCCGTTGGCAATGGCGGTGTGGGTAGGGTAGATCAAACAGCCTCCCCCTATGGCGACGGCGATGGGAATCAGTATATGCGGATGTAGCTTCGGATGACCGCAACAGGGAGGAGTGGCGGTGTCGAGCTTCGGTAGGGCAGAGATCAGACGGTAGGGAGCTCACTAGGCATGGATCCAACAACAACGACCGAGCTAGGGTTTCCTAAATGCTTGTTTGGATTTTATTTTGCGCCAAAAATGTTGGTAAAATTGGCTCTATAGTATTGAAAGTTTTCATCTTCTGGTTTTATGGCACTGAAAGTTCACCGTTTACTTTAATAGTACTTAAAATTACCCTCGTTACTTCTATTTAGCACTCCGTCAAAATTTCCGTTAATTCTTCCCCCTATACCCCTCTTCTTCTTCCTCGTAGCAGTAGCACCCAGTCACCCACCGCGTCAGAAGAGGTCGACGGCAAAACAGCTAGTGAGCTGCAACCTATAGGACAAAGACAGACAACGGCGACGGCGGCAACCGGCAAGCTCGGTTTTGGCTGGAGGGGAGAGCAAATTAGAGCTCGGCTGCAGGAACCAGCTAACTCGAGGACACGGCAGGAAGCGCAGCAAGTGCCGCGAGCGCATGGATGAAGCAGGTGGCGTCCGATGGTGCCGGCGGCGGTGGCATGGTGGCTCGGTTGCGGAGCGGGCAATGCGCAAGATTGAGAGAAGCAGCAGAAGTATTCAATCTTGAGGGCAGAGAGAAACAAACACAGGATGACCGCTGACCATGGAGACCATGCCGGACTCTAGTTCGTGTGAGATGGCCAGATGGGGAACGAAGACATGAGGAAGAAGAGGGTAGTGTTGCTATTATTCCAAATTATATTTGTTTGTGAGAAATAATAAACTTGAAGAAAACTAACAGAACCTTGGATGAAGTGCTATTAAAGCGAACTGTGAACTTTCGGTGATATAAAATTAAAAATTGAAACTTTCGATGCTATAGAGTCAATTTTGTGAAAAATGTTTTTGTGGTCGGGCATCTTATTAATGTGTCCGTCTGCGAAAATCTATTTTTGCGTATGGTTGTTTTGCCCACCTACGAAATTTTTTCTACAAACATCTGGCTCCAGGCATTTGGTCTGCCCCTACAAACAGCAATTTTGACTGTTTGGAAAAATCCAGTTTTAGTAGTGTATCACGATAGTTCGAATTAAACCCTGAAGAAGAAAACCAAACATTCTACATCTGAACTCTTTAAACCAGGCGAATAACCCCCTAGTTCAATATAGAACATTTTTAATCCCACGTGACTCATACACGATACTATAAATAAATAAAAATTATATGGTCCACATGTCATATTGCCCTTCTTCGTTAATCCTCGCCCCCTCTCTTTTCTCCCTCCCTTGCTAAAGCTTGCCTCTAACAGCTCCACATGTCATGTTGCCTCTAGAAGCACGCGCCAACAAGCACACACCAACAGCTGCCTCATTGAGGTCTAGGGCTCTATTTGGGAGAGTTTCTAGCTGCTGCAGCTTATCTCAGAATCAAGCTCCCCCGCAGCTTTAAGTCCAGATTCTGAGAAGCTGTAGTTGTAAAATCCAAAAAATGAACTTGAAGCCAGAAGCTGGGAAACCCATCTTTTCCAGATTCTTAGAAGCTGGCTACCAACCAGCTGCTTCTCAGAATCTTAATCTTTCTCAAACAGGCCCTAGCTCTGCCTCCGCCTCTTCGAGCTCCACAGCCTCCTCACGTCACCGACTCGTGATTATTCAATTCACATCTCCCTATTTTACCAAATCTGGATTCCCGAATCCTGATTATTCATCGAATCCACGGCTCCAAAATTATCTCAAATTATTCCCGATCCCCAATCGAAATTTGCCATTTGCGGGATTGTGCCACCCATCGGCGACAAGCGACACATAACTTCTGTAGATCGGAGGCCATCCACCAGCGATGCACACGGTGGCGGAAACCAGGCCATCACCAGCCCTATAAATACTTTAGGGGTTGAACTGACAAAATAGTTCAATTCGATATAGTAAAATGAAATTTTGTTTGAAGAAAAACAATATACTACAAGATTTACTCGGCCCATATGACACGATGCCAATTTTCTCGTCTTGAGTTCTTGACCAGATCTTGTCCAACAACCCAAAATCATGTGAACTGTAGAGAAGAAAGTGGGCCACTTTATGTGGGCTAGTGGACTGGCCCAGTACACTCTACATGTGGGAGTTTAATTTGAAAATATAGTGTTCATTTGTTTTTTCTTAGAAATATTTGGAATTCAATTGTTTTTACACAAATATACCATCGATATCGTTCAATGGATATGTGAAAATGACATGGGCTGACAACACCGACGGTGTCAGGTGGCAACGACGACGGCGCGAGCAGTCTCGCATAACCAAACAGCGAGACCGAACGGTCTTGTACAAGAGATGAGCGAGATAGACTGTCTTGTACTCTTGTCATCTCAAAGGGGCTTAATTAGTGATTAATTATGATTGCTAATCAGAAATGATTAATCACTAATTATTATTAATTAATGTTAATCATGAAAATTAATCACTAATTAATCAATTTTCAAAACGGTGTCACAGGGCCGAACTGGTTTTGTCCAACAACCCGAAATCTTGTGAACTGCAGAGAAACAAGTGGGCCACTTTATGTGGGCTAGTGGACTGGCCCAGTGCACTCTACACGTGGAACCACCAATTTGAGTAGTTTCCACTGTACAAATAATTAAAATGCATGTGTAGGTTTTAAAATAGTATAAAAAAAGTTACATGTGCAGAAGATGCATGTTGTATCATACAATAAAAATTGGAGATCGATCAAACTTGATTTGCTAGAGGTTACAAAATTAATAAACTGTAAAAATGATCAGTCTAGCTACTGTATTGAATACGGAGGTAGCAGTAGATCAAATTATCAATACGGTGATTATGCTTGGTAAAATGGGAATGCATATGGAATAATAGGAGCACATGTCATCTACTCCTATGTATATTGAGCAAGACTAATTACTAGTGGGCCTGAATTTATCTAGTTTCCTGGACCAAGCTTCCTCAATTCTTAGGAACATCGTGGCCCCAAAACTTTCCTGTTCCAAGAAATGGGCTTAATCTTCTGAATTATATATGGTCATTAGGCGGTCCTTCAACTCCAAATATAGTTCTATATGCTCATATAATTCATTCTAATCTCTCGTGAAACCATGTCACTCTAATTATTTCTACCCTTAGATAATAGATCCATGACATAAATTGTCTCTTCTTCCTTCTCTCAAAATTTATAAATATCGGTCACATAAAATATGTTCATTTTGCACTATATTTACAACCATGTGCAAATTATGTAAAACATAGGAAGTCATTTTGTTTTGGTTTTAAAAAAATATATTGCACCTTATTTACATATTATACAACTTAAATTCAACTTAATTTCATGCGCAACACGGTGGGGTATTTATCTAGATAATCTTATGATTTAATACAAGTTTGGCTGCAATTTCATTCCAGCACATTGCAACAAAAAAAATCATCCTGGGGGCTGAAACAGGACGCACATAATTCTTGGATAATTTCGTGGATATGATGAATGCAGCTCATGGAGCGCAGTTAATGAAATGTTAGTAAAGCTGACAGCGAAGAGAAAAATCTCCACTGGAAACATGCATGTTAAGAATTATTATACAGATGGCTGGTCGATTGGCCTAAAGTTTGCAAACCTCATCAAGGGGGGCCCTGGAGCTAATGGAAAAAGCACTCTGGGGGAAATGGCTGTGGAAAATGATAATGAAAAGGGTTTTGGCAAGATCTGTTAAGAGAAAAATACCTGAGAAACAAAACTCTCAAACAATGTGTGTGAAAATCTGGGCCGCGATTTCTTCTTTTGGAGTTTTCTTTTTCTGAATTGCTGCTCCAAAAAGGTTGACAAGGGGAAGATACTTTGGCCTTATGGGAGGACAAGTGGATGGGGAAAGCGCCTTTGGCTGTGATGTACCATGATTTTTTTTTTTCAAAGGGAGTATGTCATTTTTTTTTTTTACAAATCAAGTATTTTTTTGGGGTGGCGGGATGGGGGGTGGGGGTGGGGGACGAGATGGCCATCCGCCTATGAAGATACATCCTCTCGTCCCCTACTCCCGCTCCCATATTTTAAAAGGACGTTTGGTGAAAAAAAAAGTGCATGTCTATGTTATACATAGTAAAAAGCATCTCGTCTATGAAAATCATTATCATAGCCTAGGAGGGGGGGGGGGGGATGGCCGCCTGCCTACAAAGATACATCCTCCTAGGCGTACAACTTAAGATACTGTCAGCGAAGATACAATCTTTTTCCTCCTAGTGTCATGTTCAGTTCATCTGAAGTCTCTCTACAAAAATAAGCAAAATATAGGGAAGATGTTTTGAACTCGAAATTTCGGTGGATTTTTCTGCAATGGTTAGATCCATGCATTCCTTCTCTTGTTATGATCTTTTTAAACCTTTTTAGGCCTTAATTATGATGAATTTATGCATGTAAAAAGGTGAAAGCACCATGTGTTTTTTTTTTTTTTGCTTTTTTAGTGTTTCCTGCAGTGGTGTTTCCGATAAGGAAATGGGAGGAGCTTTGCTCTTTTGTTTCAAACAAAAATGATTTGGTAGATTTTAATTGTGACTATCACTAAATTTTTTTTTTTTGGAAGATCCTAATCTGCAGTCAGCCACCATACAAGGAGTGATAAAACAGGGCTGGCTAGCTGCACTGCACTCTTATTTTCCTCTGAATTTCCTGCCTTTATACATCCCAACCTCCCCCCTACTTTTTTTCTCGTCAACCTCTTAAAAGCCTCTTGTGCTTTCTTCACCCATGAAGCCTCTTAAAGCGTCGTTATTAGATCCCAGTAAAAAAGTTATCAGCTTATTTTTCAGGCTATCTCAAATCATCATGATCTATTTAGTTAATTAATTTATAGATCCATTTTTCTCTTTAGGAATCTTTTACAGTGTGAATCTCTTCCTGGTGGATTTTAGTTGGATTTCACTTTTTCTGTATTTCTGATTGTACACTAATATTCTCTATATGTTACACTTTTATAGTTTTATTAAATCTACCAGCTGTTGTCTCGGGCATCAGTAGTGGGCGCAGCATCCTGGATTCCTAGTGGTGCATGCACTTTAATTTCCTCTTTTTTTTCGGCGTGAGCAACAGCAGCGCATAGGTCAAGCATGCCTATTTACCTTAAGAATCAATATCAGAACAAAACAAATAAAACAAGAAATTTCACCCAATTCCCACTTTACATTTACAACTCATATAAAATTAAGCACACAAAGTAAGAAAGAAGAGATAAATATGATAATTTTCTAGCCTATCTTTTCACTACAAAAATATCAAGAGAATATATATTGTTCATGTAGAAAAAGCTTTATTTTCCAGAAATAAATTATAGTTTTTCTCTTTATAGATTAATTATTTGTCATACATGGTCGTTGCACCAGGGCACCATTGCATCACAACGTACTGCGCGCATTGTGTTTTGAACATTCACCAGTACACAATTTGAGATAGTTTGGACCAGTATATTTATACATAATTTTTTTTATTGTGGAGAATGCCAATACATATTTAGATTTGATATATACAAATTATATGCGGATTTTATATTAAAAATGTAGTGGCTGTTGTTGTATTATTTTGGAAGCTCTGGTAGTACTGTCCAGCTTTAGATGGATTGTATTTGTGATTGAAATAAGCATCATATTCCGAGACATAAATATGCAATGGAAAAGATAAAGCTATAACAATTAGCAAAGAACCGCCTGCCCCTATTGAGGAATTTTCTCACAGCTGTAGCTTCTCCTAAAATTTTCATCTCACACAAACAATTGAGATTCATGAATATACATATAATTAGTAGCTACTAATTGAGAAAATAAACTAATAGCCATAAGTTGAAAAACCCAACCCTTTCAGATTCTCACTCTAGCTAACTCGTTACATGCTTCTAAGAATCTCCAGTTTCACCAAACTAAGGCCTCTACATCAATTAATCCTTCTTATTAGAAGTTCATTTGCCTTTCTAGGAGTAGGTGGGTCTCTCTGTCTTGCAATCAAAAAGGAGAGTTCTGGGAAAAGAAACATACAGAGATTGAGATAGACTTGGAATAAGGAATATAGATTAACATCAGTCGATAAAATAGATCAAAAGCCATATACATAGCCCATATCCTAGTCCTCAGCTCTCAACCATCCTTTAAAACTACACAAGCATATCGATATGTGCTTTTGTTAGAATCATGTCAGTTTTGTTTCCAAAGTTAGCTAAATCCCGGCCCTTGGTCTAGCTAGCTATATGTCCTATATGCACTGCCTGTCTAGCATCAGAATTAACATGGAAACAGCCTAGGACATATCAGGTTGTGTGCAGTTGTGGTTAATTATTTCGTGTAATCGTGTTGGAAATATTTGTTCTGATCTATAACACTATATGGTTTCAGTCGTTGACATAGTGGTCGACAATGGATAGTTGGAAAAGTGTTTACCTACAATCTATGAGGCCTACACTACTACAAAACATCAAATAGGTGTCGGCACTATAGGTACCGATAGTGCTAAAACCGGCAACTATAGACCTTTTTCCACCTTTGCGGGTTGAAATCGCAAAAACCGGCACCTTTAAGTAATTATAGATGTCAATTCCAAATAAAAACCAACACTTATTATATTTTGTGTCGTTTTTTTTAAAAAACCGATACCTTTAATATATTATAGGTGTTGGTTATAACCAACACCTATAATATATTAAAGGTTCCTTTTTTTTTAAAAAAAAACCCGACACCTATAGAAATCGAGCCGAGCCGGCATCGGATGAGCTGACCGGTGGGCCCCACCACCACCGCCCGACCAGAGGAGATAAGGTCGATGTAGTCTCGCTCTCATCGTCTCTTCTCTCTTGTCTCGCTCTCCCTCCCTTCTCTTGCTCTCTTCTCTCTCTTCCTCCCTTCTCTGCTCGTTGGTAGAGGTGGCAGCAGCGACCGCGCCCTCCCCTCCGCCAGATCCGGCGGGAGGGGAGGCGGCGGCGGCAGGAGGGGAGGCATCAGCGGCGGGCGAGGTCGGTGGTAGGCGGGGCCAGCGGGGTCGGCGGCGGGCGGGGTGGCTCGAGGAAGGGAGGCGGTGGACGGCTCGAGGAGTTGGCAGCAGGCGATGGGCTCGAGGAGGGGAGGCGGCGGTGGCCTCTCTGGCGGGGAGGAGCCCTCCCCTCCACCAGATCTGGCGGGAGGGGAGGCGGAGGCAGCGGCAGCGGGCTCGTTGACGGGAGAAGGCGCGACGGCTCGAAGACCGACCGTGTGACGACGACGAGGTGCTATTTTTTTATTGCATAAATTTGAGTGCCAAAATTTGTGTTGTGGGATTAATGTTGCCAAAATTTGATGTGGATGAACCCATCTTTGAATGTTGTGGGATGAATGTTGCCAATTTTTTCATTATGTGTATTGGGACTGCTTGGTTCGATGTGGGAGGAGGAGGGACTGCTCGGCTTGATGCGTCGGCTCGATCAAGCTGACGCATCGAGCCGGCTTTTTTTTTATTTGCCGAATCTAAAAGGTGTCGGTTGAACCGACACCTTTTTTATTTTCAAATCAGTGCTGCCTCCCTTGTGCCGGTTGGGAAAACCGACACTGAAGGGGGTTTCCCAACCGGCACTATTCCCCTTTTCTGTAGTAGTGCTAGATCTTCAGGGCTTGCGAAGTGGGCATACACGTATGCATTGTAGGATCGAACAAATCAAACAAACCTACTAGAGAGGGTGAGGGTGAATGGTAGGAAAAATCAAAAACCAAAAACTTTTTGCGGAATTAAAAGTTACCCTCAAACCAATGGAGATCTCGACCGCCATGTGCACACTAGTCTGACCATCCGTATGCCGCCGGCCTAACTGGTATTGTCCGCCTGGTCAGACTGCTACTTCCTTGCCTTCTGCTGCTCGCCGCTGCCACCTTCTGCTATAGCTGCTGCCACCCACCCCCTTTGTTCGGATCTAGGAGGGAGAGGGAGGAAGGGAGGGAGGGCCACACCGCCACACCCTCTCCCATTGCCAGCCTTCCCCTATGGCCAGATATGGGAGGAAGAGGGAGGGAGGGAGGGAGGTAAGGGCCGCGCCGCCCACCCTCTTCCTCAGCCAGCCCCGCTTTTTGCTGCTGTTGGCATATCTAGGAGAGGGAGGGATGTGAGAGGATGGACACGTCGCCGCCTTCTAGGAGAGGGACGACTGTCGTTGATGTGCCGGCTTCATCCGCTCTGGCCAGAGGAGAGTGGAGGAGAGGGTGAGGGTGAGAAGAGAGAGGTGAGACGCGGAGGGACTTAGGCTAGCCGAGAGAGAGGGAGAAAGGGTGTTATGCGGTGTTTCAAAACTGCGAACCAATTTTTGCATGTGGACCTCTTAAAGCCCTCGCATGTGAAAATCGATTTTTGCAGGCACAACCTTAGAGGTTCGCATGCAAAAATTAATTTTTTAGGTGCGGCCATAAAAGGCCTGCCTATAAAATTTTCGGTATTTTTTATAGATGGTCCTATTATAGGCCCCACCTGTAAAAATATATTTTCGTAGGAGAGACTACTAAAAATGGGACATATAAGTCGGCACTATAGGTGCCAGAAGTGCTAAAACCAGCACCTATAATTCTTTTCCCACCTCCACGGAATGAAAATGTAAAAAACCGACACATTCAAACAGCTAAAGGTGTCAGTTTTAAAGAAAAACCGACACTTATACTATAGGTGAAAAAACTAATATCTATAATATATTATAGCTTTCAATTAATTAAAAACTGAGACCTAAAATATATTATAGGTGCCGGTTTTTTAAAAACCAACACCTATCTGCCGAACCAACCGAGCTGATCGTTGAGCTAACCTATCTACTCCTTCCCTTATCTCTTCTTCCCCCCTCTCTCTCTCGAACTCTCTCCCGCAGTCCACTTCCTCCTCTCTTCTTCTTCCTTCTCTCTTCCTCTCCACTTCTTCTCCCTTCTCTCTTCCTCTCCACTTCTTCTCCTCTCCTCCTCCTCCATCTACAACGGCGGCAGCATGGCAGGGCCCTCCCTTCTGCCAGATCCAACGGGAGGGGAGGCGGTGGTCCAACGGCAGCATGGCGGCGTCCTCCCCCTCCGCCATAGCTAACGGGAGGGGAGGCAGCGGTCCGACAGCGGCGACACCCTCCCCTCCGCCAGATCCGGTGGGAGAGGAGGTGACGAAATGACGGGGTCCTCCCCTCCGCCAAATCTAGCAGGAGGGGAGACGGTGACCCAGCAGCGGCCTAGCGGCGGGAGGTGGCATGCAGCGGCGGAAGGGTGGCGGCATGCAGCGGCGGGAAAGAGCCGGCTGGAGGTGCGATGGCGTCGGCGGCCACGAATCCATCTCTTCCCCTCCCTCTTTGTGATTTATTGATGTTGATATGATCTAGATGTGTATTATTTGATCTAGATATGTTGTTTTTCTGGGGATTATTGACTATAGTTCATGTGTTCATGGATTTAAGGCAATTTATGGATTTGAGGCAATTTAGTTCATGTGTTCATGGATTTGACGCAATTTTTGGATTTGGGTATTATTTTGGATAGTCTTGACGGCTTGATACATCAAGCTGATTTTTTTTGCTCGTACATGCGCCTCAAAGGTCTGAGTAATCAGTGCCGCCTCCGTGGTGCCGGTTGAGAAAACCAACACCTAAGGGGGTTTTCCAACCGGCGCTGATGAGTGTTTCTGTTGTAGTAACTAGAATTGTAGGGCCTCTAGCTATTTTTACAAGCAGGAATTTTACAGTTCACCTGAAAAAAAAAACAAACCTAGGTGTTGTGAAAAAAATATTTTTCTAGTAGCCGTTAAATAGAAATTAGTCTAGGTAATTATTTTCAACATAACTCACTTATTGATTTCTTCTTCTCTCATGCTCCTCTCTTCAATATCTCTTAATAATATACTTAGGAGATTTATGGATTTATCGTTGGCCTCTGTCCATTGGAGATGTTTAGAGCAGTGGCGGAGCCATGAGTGTTGCAAAGGTCGAGCATGCAGCATGAGAGATCATACTGCTTTCGAGCTATATATTTTTATGGCAAACTTAAATTTAGTAGATCGTCATGGCTAGCCCACAGCTCCAGCGGCCGTCCACCCAGCCAGGATCGATGGTGGCTCAGCCACTGTGTATAAGAGGTAAACTCATGGCTGCCTGCACTAGCTAAGGGCAGTGCCTCCATAATCATGTTTAGATCGTTTTAAATTACCATGAAAAGTTTGGAGAAAATCAATAACCCATTGGTTATGCTCTAGCTAAGCTCTCAGCTTTGATAATTTCTGGTTCTGCTCGTGAGGCTACTTACCTTCGATGTGCATATACAATGATATTTTGCATTTATGCATTCTCCTTATGTAATTACTAGTAACATACCTGTGCATTATAACAAGTTTATATAGGGGATATTGGCTGCACAGGTGTATATATATATATATATATATATATATATATATATATATATATATATATATATATATATATATATATATATATATATATATATATATATATATCTATATATATATATATATATATATATATATATATATATATATATATAGGTTGAAAATGAATTGAATCGGTTAATTTAATAATTGTTTAATCCATCACTTGGGTTATTCTGATTTTCTTTTTAGTCACGCTTGATTGTTTTTCTGATTTTCTTGGGGATGTTGTGGTTGCATGCAACGTGAGGGAGAGGGAGAAGAAGTGATTTTATAGTAATAGAGATTTTCTCGAGGATATGTGGTTGCATGCAACTTGAGAGAGATGGAGGACAATTACGTTTCTATATGCTTCCTTCATTTCTAAATATTTGACGCTCTTGACTTTTTTAAATATGTTTAACTATTCATCTTATAAAAAAAATTAAGTAATTATTAATTCTTTTCCTATCATTTGATTTATTGTTAAATATACTTATATGTATACATATAGTTTTACATATTTCACAAAAGTTTTTGAATAAGACGAACGGCCAAATATGTGCTAAAAAATAAACTGTGTCAAATATTTAGAAACGGAGGGAGTAGTAGTGGAGAAAAGAAAACTAGCATGTCCTTTGTGGTCTATATGGTGAGGAAAAAACACATCATCATGAGTCACGCGCCAATATATACTCTCGTAAGCTAACACACATATATATGTCTAGCAATTGCTACTTGCTTACATGCATTACCCAAAAAAAAAAAAAGACAGATATCTAGAGATCGACCAGATCCTGATATAGACATATATTTATCTGATCATTCCTTTATAATATATAAGTAACCCTGATCAAGAACTCGTGGAGATCAGATTAAGGAGGAGTTTTAGGAGGGGAGACCTATCGATCGATCGATCGATCGATCTCTTGTAGTCTAGTACGGCGGCCGGCTGAAATGCCCCATTAATTAGTAACGAAGTTGTCATGCATGCATGGGTGCTTGCAGTTAGGCGTTATTCTATCTTCCATGCCTGACCACCGTGCAGGCTGAACTTCTTGAGCCTGCCGTAGAACATGACGGCCATGAGAGTGAGCTTCCCTTGTTTGCTCCACTTCCCTGAGAAGCCAACCCACAGGTCTCTGCAGCTGCCGTCGGACCTCACCTGCCTCGCGCAGCTGTACCCCGTGCTGAACCCCACATTGCCATACGCACTGCATCCAGGAGTATGTAACATATAGTTAGTTTACACGATGGTTCTAGTTATATATATTATCTCCGTGGATGTGGATTTTCCTCACTTTCTCTTATTTTATCCATTCGTTTAAAAAATCATTAATTAATCTCTTTTTAAATATATGATATTCAATTTGTTCAAACAGAAATAAAATATTAAATTTAATTGCGAATTGAACATGCCATTTATAGTTAAATTTATTGTGTTTTTCTAACATGTGTTCAAGTTATATTTGAACGTGTATATATTAGTGTAGTAATATATCACATGTCCATTTTATCAATAACTTTTAGATTTTCTTTTGTAATTTTTGGGATGACATATAAAAACGAGGAGAAATGTATGTACCCTCGAGGGGGAAATATACTCTCTTTGTCTCTAAATATTTGACATTGTTGACTTTTTTAAATATGTTTGACCGTTCGTCTTATTCAAAAACTTTTGAGAAATATGTAAAACTATATGTATACATAAAAATATATTTAGTAATAAATCAAATGATAGGAAAAGAATTAATAATTACTTAAAAATTTTTGATAAGACGAACGGTCAAAATGTTTTAAAAAGTCAACGGCGTCAAATATTTAGAGATGGAGAGAGTAATTTTTTGGCACTTGCCAGCAGTTAAAATTAAGGTTAGACCACCACTATGCGTACCTGATAACCTCGACGACGATGTTGAGGACGCTGTAGTTGATGGGGTCGTCGGCGATTTGCCGCCGCTCCGTGATGCAGATGACGACGATGAAGATGGCTAGGCACGAGAGCGGCGACATGAGCAGCTTCTGCCATATGCTGCTGCTGCTGCTGCCCTCCTGGCCGGACTGTGCTCCCGTTTGCTGGTGTTTGTCTTGGACAGGTACGAAAGTGGTGTAAGGTGGCAGGTACCTGCAGCAAGCATGAGAATATATAAGCAAATTAAGGTTCACGCAGTATAATTCAGTGTAGCAAATATGCTCAATTTCCGTCATGCAAGTTATTAATTTAGAGCTATATCATATCTGTATACAAAAGCATGCATGAGAACATATGTTTTTCGGGAGTTTAATTCAAAAGTTGTACCATGTACTACCTCCGCGTATACACACGCACCGATGTTGAATTCATTCGGTGTTTGGTGTGTACTACTTTGACCACCGTTGTTTTATTAAAACATAACGATAATATCTAACAAAATTATAATATTAATAATTTTTATATTCTCAAACTAAAAATTTTGATAGCTAGTAACAATCAAAGTTCCAAAAGTTTCACTGAACAAAGATAACATTATCGTATACTTAAGTACAGAGTATATATACTCTCTCCATACTCATAAAGGAAGTCGTTTAGGACATCGACACGGTCTCCAAAATACAATTTTGACTTCTTCTTTCTATAAAAATATTCATTGAAAAGTGATATATGTATAGTTTTATGAAAGTATTTTTCAAGACAAATCTATTCATATAATTTTTACATTTTCAAACTCAACAGCTTGAGAGTTATTTATGATTTATAATCTCAAGGTTTGACTTAAACATTGTCTTAAACGACTTCCTTTATGAGTATGGAGGGAGTATGTGCTTGCAGTTGACTTACCGTTCTCTGTTTCTGTCTATTTTCTTTCGATCCCTATCCAATGTACATAACCTTCATCTAGCTAGGTTTCGGACATCAATACACTTGTTAATTTGCAGTCACAACTTACTAACTTAGAGGAAATTAAACTAGATGTAGTTGTATTTTGTTGAAAAATATGACTTGGAGAATTATCCTTGCGGATTATCGTCGTGAAAGTGCCAAATCAAGGGCTCCAACAAACTGAAAGCGTCAATCCATGTCTATCAGTAGCAATCAATCTTTCCTATCATTTAGCTGATTAGCATTTGTAGCCACATATATTAATTCGGTACTAAGCTGCTTTTGATAGTGATCCATGACGGCGCCTCGTTCGGTTACATTTTGAGCGCGTAAAATGACAACCACTAGTCCACTTGTGCCACAGCATCGAAGACCATATATCTCTTATATTTTTATAGATTTTTTCATAACTATTTAGATGCCTCGAGACCCTGCACCCCCATATAAAGTAGAATTTTTCATAACTATTTTGATCGCATATAATTAGAATGAAAGATTCAAATAATAAATTTGACACGGGTGCTTGTATTTATGGCTAATTATTCTTTTAATGGTAGGTAGTGATGTACTTGTCGACAGTGAGACACCCGTGATGACTTCGTCAATCTCAAGATATGTCAGCTCAGTCTTTCGAAGGTATTTCTAGGGGTAAGATTTGTATTCATAAGGGTGAGTGTGCACGCGTTATAAGCGCCTGCGTTTTTACTTTGTTTCAAAAAAAAATTGAAAGGAGATGTCCAATAGGATTTAAAATATGTCCCAGGCCAGAGTACTAAATTAAGTACCCACATGTATGATATGGTAATTTATTTAGTTTTTACGTGTGCACACATGCATGTGATAGTAATTAATATATTAAGGAGGGCCTGTCAAAAATATAATAATTGAGGAGGACAAATATACATACATCATCACCACGTAGAGCACGACGACGGCCGACGACACGGTGGAGAGGTCGACCACCATCTCACCGGAGTGCCTCGAGTTGACCGCCATGAAGAGCGCGCCGACGAGCTTCTGGCCGGCGGTGAGCCCCCGCAGCCCGTCGGAGCTCCACTCCATGGCGCAGAAGAGCGCCAGCTGCGCCACCACGAGCACGGCCACGGTGAGGGCCAGGAACCGCGTGCGCGGGCTCGGCAACAGGTGGTCGTAGCCCTCGCCGCCGCCCCTCCGCCGCCGGATCAGGAGCTCGCCGAGCTCCGGCCACCCGGTGACCCTCTCGAGCGCGGCGATGGCCAGCCTGAGGAAGACTGGGAAGAGCGTGTTCCCGAGGAGGACGTGCGGCATGACGAGGAGGAGGAGCCCCGGGAACGACCTGAACGACACCATCCCTTCGTTCGTCGGCACGAACCCGCAGTTGGCGAACGTCGAGACGACGGTGAAGATGGCGAACGTGTGCGCGCTGATCCCCTTCCCGGCGACCACCGCCCCTGCGCCGCCGACGGCGCTGAGGTACACGACGATGGCCGTGTACCCGGCGACGTGCACCACCGCGTGGTACCCCATCACCACGAACATCAGTAGCCTCGTCGTCGTCGTCGTCTTCGATGCCGATGATGACGACGACGTGTGAGTAGTAGTGCAAGTGCAGCCGCGCTTGTTCCGACGTCCTAACCCTAGCTCTACCTCGTCGTGCGTCGTCGCAGTGGTGGTAGGGTTGACGACGACGACGTCCATGGGAGGAGCGAGCTCGAGCTCCACTAGGGTAGACGAGCGTGACGTCGTTGGTGGTGGTGGTTTGCCACTGCCACCATGGTCGTCATCATCAGGTAAGGTTGCTATCATCTTGGAGGAGTACTTGGCGTTGGTGAAGTAGAGGCCAAGGATGCTGGTGAAGACCTCACCACCAAGCAGCATGAGGAGGGTGACGAGGAGGAGCTGGGAGTTGGAGAAGGACTCCATCTCGACGGCGACCATGCTCGACACCGTCGTCGCCGACACCGACGTGAAGATCAGGTCCAAGTCCATGGGCCTCGGCACCATGCTGGTCTTCATCGGCAGAGCTTTCAGCATCAAGAAACCCAAGAGGGAGATGAAGAGGAAGTACAGCAGTTGGAGCCAGAATGGGTGTGCATGGAAAAGGAAAAGGTGGTAGATCCTTTTAAACTCGTCATATCTAGGAGTAGTGGCATCCAGAGAACTCATTTCTCTCCTATGTGTTTCGTTCTAGGGTTTTCTCACACTTGTTGTTTATAGGAATTAGGAAGCCATGTTAGGGCTATTTATACACAAACAACAGATATTGTTTGTTGTGTGATCACTGTATGTGGGGTTACCAGGTGGTTGTGCTGTGAGCACAAGTGAACAAGAGCAACAGCAGGGGGTATATCGATTTTTTTATACTTATCTTTGGATTGTGCTCAGTGCAATCATTCAGAAAGCTATTGCACCAAGGGCACTCGTGGCACATATATATTATATGATGTAAATTTGAGATCAAGTTCAACAAATAGGACTTCATATTTATGGACAAAACAATGAAATCTAATGCTATAAGTGTCTGCGTCGACATCAACAGTATCTAGTAGCACATATATGAAAACAACTGAAGCCACCAATAACTTATAACTAGCATGTACGTACAGTACCATCTAGGATCTGATGAACACTACTAGCCACCAATTAATAAATAGACCAACATTGTATATATATCGAGATTCAGGCAATGCTTTGTCTCATGTGCGTAAATCATCACCAAAGCTAGTTTCCATGTATTGAGATGATATAGTCACCTCCTTCATTTCTAAACTGATATATCATATATATCTTAAAAGCTTCATATATGTAAACTACCGAAGATCTTCATATATGTTTATAACTTGCAATTTGTTACTTTAAAATTTTAGAACTAGTATACTCTTTTTTTTTTTTGAAGAGAACACAGTGGAGGAGAACTAGTATACTCTTGTAGCAGGGACCAGGAACCATACCATCTATCCGCCCGAGACACGATCAGGGCCCGTGGCTGGCATATCCCAACTCAAGGCTAGCTAATACATTTCGAGTTTCCAACACTACTTTTAAAAAAACTGAGTTTTACAGACCCTCTTATTTTTACATGCAGGTTAAAAAAAGATTCATATGTAAAAGAGTTTAGAGGTGCCCAATAAAAGCTCGCTTGTGAAAATTAATTTTCACAGGTGGACCACTTAAGAGGCCCATATACGAAAATAATATTATTTTTGCTTACCTCTCCTCTCCTCCCTCTCTCGCAACCCCCTAATCGATAGGCGATGACAAGAGCGGCCGACGATACATTAGCTGGAGGGAGCCGACACTTGATCAGGTGGCAGTTGCCCTGTGACGAGCGGATCCACCACTGCCAACACTGCCACGAGTGGATCCTCACTGGCGGCCCTGCGATGGGTGTATCTGCAACCACCGGCTAGAGCGGTGGATTCGTTGGTGGAGACCGCAACATGTACAACAATTTTTGAAATAAAAGTTCTAAAATTTTGTTTTTCAGATTTGATGTGCCAATATATAGCAACTTGCCATTCCACTGTATAATTACTACCGATAAATCTATTGCCTATTTCTGCATAACATATATAGATCATCTGAGATGCTCAGTTGCATATGTGATATGCATGCATATATAGTGTTTCATCCGTTTTAGGTTATAAGATATTTTGACTTTGGTCAAACTAATTTTTTCTATAAACTTGGTCAAACAAAGTAATTATATGCCTACATATAATTACTAATTTTTTATAAACTTGGTCAAACATAAACATTTTGACTTTGACCAAAGTCAAAATATCTTATAACCTGAAAAGGAGATAGTACCTGAAATCTTTGCTAGCTCGTGTCATTAATTATTGCACCCCTCTGAGGCTGCGAAATATGGATGTATTTGCAAAACCCTTTTTTAAATGATGCAAAACCATGTTTCCATGGTATTCAAGAATGCGCTGTGAAGCCAGAGCCAAAGAATTGCGCAAGGGGATTTTGACACGATGAGATATAGATATTGGAAGTTTTATTTTTAAAAAACTTAATTATAAAAATAAACCTTTCAATAATTTATCATTGAAAATAAAACTTTCAGTAATTTAAGTAGTTACGTAGCACATTTACTTTAATCTATTTAATTGAGAACTACACATAATGCGAATATTTGCAGACGATGAAAAGGGTGGTAAGAGTTCAGATAATTCTGTATATTATCAGAATATCGGAATGACCAATTTCCATGACGGTTGTACTCGTAAAGAAAAGTATAATATATTTGGCAGTCAAACCTATTAGTGATATGAGATATGCATTTGATGTTAAAAAAATTTGAGAACTTTTATCGTACAATTTACTGGCAGTATATAGTGCCAGTATAAATAAGGACCAGTTAGGAATTTGCTCTAAAATTAAAAATAACATTTTACTAATTTTGTGCTTTAGATTATCCAAAAGGGAATGGTAACCGACCTGTTCGTGCGTGAGTTTGAGATCGAGCGGAGAAGGCATGCATGGCAGCGGCGCTATTCTTCCCTGCTCGGCATCTCCCGCGTCCCAGCTGGCCCGGTGCCCCAACTCCTTGCCCGCAGCCATGGCCGTGCTGCGGGCCTGCGGCTACCTCGTTCCTTTGTTAGATCGCAACCAAAGAATAATTGGAGTCTGGTAGATTAACAAATACTCCCTCCATCCTAAAATATTTGACGCCGTTGACTTTTTTAAACATGTTTTACCGTTCGTCTTATTCTTTTTTAAGTAATTATTAATTCTTTTCCTATCATTTGATTAAATGTTAAATATATTTTTATATATACATATAGTTTTACATATTTCACGAAAGTTTTTAAATAAGACGAATGGTCAAATATGTTTAAAAAAATCAATGGCATCAAACATTTAAGTAAGGAGAGAGTACTATAATAAGAAAATTATTGGCGGTCATCTTCTCTAATTGAACAGACTTTAATCTAGCCATGCATAATTAATCTCGCTCCTCATCAACATATTCGACCTAGGGTTCGTACGTGATAAATCCACAAGATTGCAAACGCGAAACAGGGAGAGCAAATATGTATATGTACGTGTTACTTTCCAGTTTTTCTCCGGGTATTGCGAGACAGGGAAATATTATTTTCCATTCCACAGGAATGAAGAATGGGTATTTACGGAATTGTCCCTCGTGCTAACATGGAAAGACAAATTTACCCTTTTTTTATTTCATACCACAAGTTATTTAAGTTGGTAGAAGAACTAATCTACACCATTGGATCGTTTATACCGGTAGTATATACTGCCGGTGAATTGTACCGTAAAAATTCTCCCTGACGTGAGTTCATACTAGGAGTAATGTGTCTCTAACAATGACCTATTTCCTGTTGTTATTTCATTTACTTCTAACGGGTTTTAGTCTTCAGAGGTATAATAGTTTCTGGTAGTGGTATATTTGCAGATGAAAAGCGGTTGTAACAGTTTTTGGTAGTGGTATATTTGCAGATGAAAAAAAAAGAAAAAAAAAGAAAAGAAGTTCATGAACACGACAGTAAATATCATTTTGTCCGGCCATTTTCACTTGTTCGGTTCCAAGCAACCCATATCAGCAAACACGAAGAATTTCTTGTCAAATCTTATAGCTCCCTTTGTTCTTGGATGTCAGGGAAGAACTGAGCAATGTGGATTCTTGATGAGCTATTTTACATATAGGTCGTACACGGTTCAAGGTGCACATCAAGAAAAAGTGACACAATATTCCAGTATTCCATAGTACTATTGATAAGCTTGCTTTGCCACTACTGCTACAATGTAGGGCCTGTTTGGCACAGCTTCAGCTCCAGCTCCATCCCTCCTGGAGCTGGAGCTCAGCCAAACAGTTTCAGCTCCACCAAAACTGGGAGTAGAGCTGGGTGAAGCTCTCTCACAAAATGAACTAGAGTTGTGGAGCTGGGTTTAGTCAGCTCCACAACTTCACTCCAGACTCAACTCCTGGAGTTAAATTTAAGAGTTGGAGCTGTACCAAACAGGCCCGTAATCCAAATCTGTCATGTCGAATAAATATCTAAAGAGTTGTCATCTTTAGATAAAAGTTCACTAAAAAGAGTTCCAACGGTGGAAGAAAACAGTTTGCAAGAGGCCTAGGGCTGTATCAGTAGGCGTGGCCTAGGTAAAAAAAAATTGTTAGAACTTGTGCACATTTTCTTTATTATCTTAATAACTAATAAAAATCAGTTTCCCCCTGATTTTGTATGTAAACTTCATGAATTTGAATTTCCGAGGACAATCTACTGTGCAGCAACAATAATGAGATTCGAAATATAAATATCACTATCATCGATAATTCTACACCACCACTCACCTTATCTCTACCCAAGCACCACCCACCGCCCCGGTCTCCTCTTCCTGCGCAGCCGCGAAGGAAGAAAGAGATGAGGGCAGAGAGATATGGAGAGGGAGAGATCTAGAGGCTGAGAGGGGAGAGATATCAAAAGTAGAGTGAGAGAATGAGTTAATTTATTCCGATGCAGTTCCACGCTAAGTACTAAGAACACAATATTTTAAAGTGTTCTGCACTGATTTAATCAGTGTTATTTTTTTCTGAATTTATGAGTGTTTTTTCGACGATTTTCAGTAGAATGGTATTGTTTTCAGAGAATTCCATTGAAGTAATTATATGTTGTTAATTATGGGTGCATGTTTTGGCGTAATGGAGAGATATTTGGAAATATTTTATTTTCTAAGTAACACAGTACAAACGTAGGCATCCACAATGCGTGCATACTCACCCCTATGAACACACAAGCACCCTACCCCTATGAGCACTTCCAAAAGATTCGGTCGGCATATCTTGTGATTGACGAAGTCACCATGCGCGGCTACCTCGCTATCGATGGGTACATCGCTACCACTGAAAGAATAATTAGGTATTTGGAAATGTTGTGTGGACATAATAACATGAGTATCAATGATATATTTTGCGTTGACAGTGAAAATAATATACCCATTTGAATATGGCCGATATGAAAAGAAAAAAGGGTCGTTGAAAATATATAGTGCAAAATGGTAGTTGCAAGAAATTCATATAAAGATGATGGAAATAGATAGTCAGATTTTAGAAGCAAACACATATAAATAGGGACCTAGCTAGTTTGGATAAGGAGACTCCCTAATACCTTGAATTGGGAGGGACAAATAGGGAGCACACTGTAAATAATCTAAGGTACATGGTATTCAAGACCTATTATTAGAAGTGGTAGGGATTAGGAGTTTGGATTTATATATTTTTTTTAGCTTTTCGCTAGTACATACACTGGTGTATTTTTCATGCGAGACTCTTTTGACCTGTCTATATGATATTAGAGCAAGCTTCCCAATAATTTCGACCTATCACTGCTAGAGAACCGATCTTTGATCGATCGGCCAAACTCAGAAATATCTCAAGTGTAAAACAAATCGGTACTAAATATATTCCTTAGTACTGGTTAAAATACACAACGGCACATTAAAATCTTTAGTATCTGTTGGTAACACCAACTAGTACTGATCATTTTTAATCCTAGTTCAAATATTGTCAGACCGTGTCAGGTCCTCGGGATCTTTAGTATTGGTGGGTATGACCAACCGGTACTAAAGATCATTTTCTTTTTATAGGTCTTCTGCCTCCTCCAGCCCGAGCCATTACTGCAAAGTGAAAGGAGGAGGAAGAGTGGACTGAGAGGTGCTGCCAAAATTTTTTGTGAAAATCTTTTGGTGATATTATACAAATCAAAGGAATCATCTAAAAGGTTTGCAACTTCATCCTCTATCGATGTATAGTTAACATATTATATTCTAGCTATGTTTATATATGTCATTTTATCTCAAAATGGTATATGTAAAAAGATGAGAGAGAAAAAAATATTAGAGAAAATTAGGGTACTTCAAAAAAATAGAAACATTTGAATAAAAATGTTAACAAAAGACAACAAAGGAAAAAAAAGAAAATGAAGACAAAAGAATAAAAAACTACGTCCATTTAAAAATTATTAAAATAGTTATAAATAAGTAGAATGCATTAAAATATGTTTAAAACTTTTAAAAAACTTCTAAAAATAATAAAAATAAGGATAATACATGGAAAATATATTTACATTTTTTTAAAACTGATAGAATTTATATATAATTAACCATGGCTCCGATTAAGTCCATTTAAAACTTCTTAAAATCGTTAGAAATAAGAAGATTTCATTAAAAGTGCGTACCTTCAGTTTTGAGTTTAATTATGATGTTTTAAATTATTATATGATTATTTAATTAGCATCACTTTTATTGACTTACTTTACAGTTGTTTATTTGATGTAGATGAATCGGCATTGGATGCACACCGCGGATTGACGGTCGAACGAGTTTATTGATGACGTGCGTTATTTTTTGAGTGTGGCCAATGCCCATAAACCTAAGGGTTTTATATGTTATCCATGCAAAAGTGTATAATCTAGAAAGAGTATTCTACATCAATAAATCTTCATGTCCACTTGTTGCAGTCGGGATTCATGCCTATCTATAATTGTTGGACCTCGCACAGAGAGTTAGGGGTTGCAATGGAAGAAGATTAAGAAGAAGACGAGAACATTCTGGACTGGGCTCAATACAATGGATTTGTTGAAAATACAACATATGCGAGGCGGATGGAGCTGTTGAAGAAAACGACGGTGTGGATGATCTTGGTTAGATGTTGTGCGACGAGCTGTTTATAACTTCCTACCCCCAATGGTTTAATATCCATGATCCTACATACTCAAAATCAAGGTTGTGGTAAGGTGTTCTACGTATCCTCTAACATAATAGAATGGTGTCCCTTATTTTTTAAAGATAATGGAATTATTATATTTTTCAGCATCTGCACTTATTATGTTGCATGTAACCATATTTGTGAACACCAAAATTTATACCTAGTAGGTTGAATCATGTATTAATCATATTCATAGCATTGATCTCTTGTTTAAATGCTTTTAGGTAACATTCCGAACCATTGGTTTATAACAGAATTTCTTGACACTGCACTAGTAAAAAAAATGTAATGTTTTTCCGATGAGTGAAAGCAATTTATCTTTGCTTAAGAACATATCATGCAGCAAGTATACATTAAAGCAATTCATACTTAATATAATCAATATAATAGCTCAAAGCCTTAACATACAAAAGCTTATTCTGGCCAAACAATTTGGAACGTAGCTAGAGCTAGTAGTAGTATTAGCTAAGGCCATGTGGAACACATCGATCTGCTGTTGATGATTTTCTAGACAACAGCAGAGCTCCTGCTATTATCCCCTCGATAAAAAAAATGATTTTCTAGACAATAATCCGGACAACCTAAAAGGAAAAAAAAAGGCCTTGGTGCTTATCAACACGTTACCTCCAGTCTAAACTTCACAAGCGTGCACTGCAAATTTTCTATTAGTTACTTCGTATAATCAAATTTACTGCTGCCGCTGGTAAAACATGACATCTTTTCCCACGAATCTAGATGGGCAAAGGCTGCCACCCTGGGTTGCCCTCACTCTCCAGCACCGATAGGAGGGGATAAGCTGCAAACGATTTCTCCTCGCAGAGGAAGAAGCGGTGAGGCGGCTCAGGGCCTCGTTTGATTTTATGGGCTAATGTTTAGCTCTCACCTTTTAGTCTTAAATTAGCTCTAAGGATCTAAACAGGTGGTCTATTTTGAGCTAATGTGAATTAGCCCCCCTCAAAACATTAGCCCCTCCAAGAGGTGCTAATGGGGCTAATTTTGTGTGGGGACCATCAAAAAGTAGTTCTCTCTCTCTCCTCTCTTTCTACTCTCTCTCCACCTTTTAGCCTTGAATTAGCCCATAGATCCAAACATACCACCCTAGGCTAATGTTTAGCCTACCAATTCATGACTAAACATTAGTTCTCAAAATTAGCCCTGGGCTAATCTTTCAAAAAGGGCCCAGGGATGGCGGCGAATCCTCCAGGGCGGCTGTGCGCGTTGCGACCGAGAACAGCGCCCGTACTCAAGCTCGATCTCCAGATCAAAAAAAAAAAAGAGAAGAGATATGATATGGTGGGGTCAAATAAAATAAATAGATAGCAGTAAAATTTTACTGAGGATCAAACATCTCGTGAGTAAAAAAAAATACAGGATGGGGTCCTGTGGGTTGCACCCAAAAATCGCAACGGGCGAAAGATCGTCCCACGCGATCGATGGGTGGTGATCGGTTCCTCTTCCCACATGGTTTCTTTTTTTTTTTTTGTCACCGTATTATTTTTCTCTTTTAGTAAGTTTATACTGATCAAGTTTACACATCTAAAGTTTGTAGAGCGAATGTTTATAAGTTAAAAGTTTATATACCCGATTCAAATTCAAATTCGGATTCAAATATTTTATATATAGAATATTTTCTATACATAAAGTTTATGCGTGCATTATTTTTCTCACTTAGTAAGTTTATACACCTAAAGTTTACACATCTAAAGTTTGTCCACCTAAAGTTTGTAGAGCGAATGTTTATAAGTCAAAAGTTTATATACCCGATTCAAATTTAAATTCGGATTCAAATATTTTATATGTAGAATATTTCTATACATAAAGTTTATACGAGCAAAGTTTATAGTATAAAATCTATGCACTTGAATGAGAGTATTAGATTTTTTTACTAACTTTGTTTTTTTTAATTTATGATGAAAGGAGATATGGGAGAGGAGTATAGGGGGAGGGGCGGGTACCCAGCGATCAACCCGCCCATTAGGGCATCCGGTTGCACCTGGGGGTGGGTGGTTGGTGGGGGCCGGGGTGTGTTTTCATCAGTTGTAAGTGCGTACGTATACGTACGTACCTATGTATGTACATATTCACTCAAAATTTTTCAAAATTTTCAAATTGTGAGTATATACCTAGGTATAAGAATTTGATTTATACCTATACCTAACAACAAAACAACTTAAATTCAACTTTATTTCACAATTCATTATTACATACCTAACTACTTATATGTTTGGATGTTATATAGCTAGAATCAAAATCTAACAAAAAGATGTTCAAATTCAGTTCAAACTTGTTTAACTAGTTACGAAGTTAATGTTCATACCTAAACATCTTAAAAAAATTCATACTAATTTGAATTAGGTATAGACTCAATTTGAATCATGGTGCCTCGGCACGCGCACGCACACACACATACATACATATATGTATGTGGACTGTAGTCCATTTCACACCCAAGGTAACGAGTCAAGTGCAACCTATCATGGTTGTGTATCAACGTATTGCCATGTCTAAAATTCTTACTAGAATCAAATACATATATTTTATACTAAACTACTAGGTCATGATAAAAGTCATGCACCAAATAAAATTATCCATCAGATATAATTCCAACAGTAGTACTAAGTACTCCCTCCGTTCCATTTTAGATGTCACCGGCGAGCCACGCACACATGACAAGGGTATACTCTTAATATAAGAAAATGACAAAAATGCCCTTGGCTAGATTATTCAGGAATGGAGGAAACACACTAGCTCCGGAGAGTTCTCTGGGCTTTGTAGTACATGAGAAAACCCTCTGGTTGGGCCCACAAGGGGTAAGTTTTGGAAAATATGTTGTTGTGAACTGTTTGCTGTCAAGTATTTTGAAAAAAATAAAGTGGCCTCTGCTGCCATCTACAAAGGAACGGAGGGAGTAGTTATTTTGTGGAGTTGGAACCGCACAAGGACATTGTGCGATGTTATCTTCCTTCAGGCCACGGCTAGAGCTCTTTGTCCGGAAAAGCTTCAATGTTTCCAGTGGCAATTTACACGACGGGATTGTCATCTCAGCAGTTGCCGATGCTGAGGTAGTGCTGCCATAGCCCACCACCGGTCAGTCAGCTTGCCATTGTGGGTGAGGCGTGATGCTGCGCTTTCTTCACGCGGGATTTACGACAGCACCCACAGAAGCAGCTGGAGCCAGATGCACTGTCCGGTAGGGTGGGGCTTGTTGCTGTTATTGCTGCGGCTGTTGCTACTATAGAGTACTCATCGATTGATAAATTCTCAAACAAAGGACGCTCTGTTCAGCATCTAGATTCATATTCTAACTAGGGCAACAAACTGGATCGGAGGCATATCTATAGCTTTGATGCTGCACAGAATACATCAGGCAATCATAGATCCACTAAAAGGTTTTAAGGTTGCATATCTAAAATCTATTAACGAAAAAGAATAAGAACATGAGCCAACATAAAACCCCACTAACATGTTTGAACACAATTAGCCGATGGAAAGTTTATCCAGAAGAGACGAAGTTCAAAAAGGAATCATGAAGACTATGACATGGTAGCATAATTTATCTATTAATTAGGTGAGACTTATATTTAGAAAGTTTGTATTATTTCCAATGATGACTCATATCAACCTATGGGTATAAATAAGTATATCCATGGTCTTTGTAATTCATCTCCACAGAACAATACAATTACCATCACTCACTCTACCCCTGCTCCATGCTGCTCACTCATTAGCCTAAACTCTCCCTTTATCTAAATTAGTCAGCGTATACCATAGTTAAACACATTAGTGTTAGAGAGTATACCTCAGCCGGAGCACATAAACACACATCTAGTATCAGAGCGATAATGCATCAGACCCCCTATATATTCATATATACATATATACTTTGTTTTATTATTTTTGTTGTGACATATCAGTGAATAGATAACCAAGTAGGGGGCTATGGCCCCCAATCCATTTTACACCGAGTGGGGGCAAATGCGCCCTTTTCATATTTTGTGTGCTAAGGTAACGTACCAAGGGTAACTTATGTCATATTTTATGTGCTAAGGTACAATGTAATCATAGAAATCCAGTTAGGTTTAGTGACTAGAGCAAGACTCATACAGTCAGGAGGATCACAATGTTTTGTACGCAATAAATCAAAAATGGTTTGCAACAAAAGAAAATCTTTATCAGTCTAGAAATAATTCTAAACAGTCCAAAAGTTATTTTAAGGAGATGTTCTTGCCTTGTTCAGGCTAAATTACTGCCTTTCGATTTTGGCAATAATTTGTGAGGTTTCTTCTATCTCTATATTCTCATTTTGCTCTTTAGGTATTGTGAGTCGATCTCTCAAATCCAAAGTGATTCTATTGTCCATCAAGAAAGCAGACGCACAGTGCATTCAGGAGCTTCTGTTCCTGAAAATCAAACAAATTGATAATAATTTTCAAGAAAGTATAAAGCTAATAGCTTTTCGGTTGTTATTTCTGGGGTATATACAATATTTTGCTACACCTAATTCCAAAGGTAAGGACTTTACACTTTGATATATACCTTTTCCACATTAGTTATTCATATGTGGCTGACATTATATGAGGCAATGGAATTAATCTGAGAATTTTGACTCTAAACTGCAAGGCACTCTGGAATTATTGCATTATTGAGTTTTTGACTAGACAATATCTACTGAGAACTCAAGTTTGTATTGGGATATGCCTTCTTGTCCTCGACATCAGTCAAATATTTGACCATCAAATACGGATTCTAGAGCACTTCTACTTACTACTAGCCTAGTGGAAATCATAACTACCCTTTCAGTTACTTTAGCACATCTGCTTTTTTCTTTCAGTGTAATACGCTTTGTATTATTCATTATCCATAATTGAATTATATTGCTCAATTTTTTTATATGCTATGTACTCTGGCATGCTCTAAACTAGATTGCAAATGAGACGTTAAATAAGAAGAATATTACCATTTCGAATTCTTTTCCACTGAATGTCTCTCATAAGATGCAAATATGACAACTATTTTTTCCTCATCAGTCCTAGCACTGTATGATATAATGGTGATACTCACTGAATCAAGTTAGTCCCTGCTATTTTCCTTCCATCAATTGCAATCAAGACCAAAAAGTCATTTCAATGTAAGTTAGCTCTTTCATTCTTCTTAACACTCTGAAACTCTGAACACTGTTTTCTTTTTGACAAGGCTGATATGCTAGTTAGAATGCATGCTCTAGCCATTAAACATAAGGAAGAGTTTTTACAATTGGCTAGCACATTCTTCATGCTACAATGTTTCATATTTGTAATATTATAAGTTTGTTTCATAATAAAAATAACAATAAAACTTTGTAACCACATTCACTTTCTGCTTTTCCCTGATGGTATAGCCGTACTTTGGGATGCAGTCGACCTTGTAATTTTGTGGCACAAACAAGATATAATCTTTGACACTAGCACCAATGCTCCACCGGAACCACCGAGACCTCCTCTAAAGAAACCGTTGAATGATAAGGCGAAAGAACATGAGCTACCTAAGGGCACTGAAGGGCCATCTACATCGGCAATAGTGTTGATCGTGTCGGAAAAAGAACTGGAGGTGCAAGTTGTGCCGGAAAATGAACTGGAGGTGCAAGAACCAGAGGTGCAAGTTGTGTCATCCTTCAGAGCAGAAATCGAAGTCGCACCAAGTTTGGAATGTTGAAACAGAGACAGATGTGTATGAGGACCCATGTCCTGCCAAAAATGACATGGAGAACACCCCGGTCGATAACAATGGCACCGACAAGTCTGAAGTGCATAGAGTGCTCAGAAGCCACAACTCCAAGTCTAAGGATGATCAAAAGGATAAGTGGATGGTATCCACCTTCAGAGAGGGTAAAAAAAGTGCCAAGCAAAGAGAAGATAACCCAAATAAGGCAGCTGAACTTGCAGCCCGAAATTCTTAGCAACTAATGATTGGCCGGAAAAGTTTCAAGATGGCAAAGCATTTTGGCCGGATTATGAACTTGATGAGGGTCCATGGGAGATGAGAAGGTTATATAAATGGGTGATCACCGCCTAATGCTTTCATGGCCAACGAAGGTTTCTTGTGGCTAGATTTCTCTGATCTACACGCTGTTTATTGTCGGGAAAAGATGGACGTAAACTTTGTTGGTGCATGGTGCTTGTGAGTATGAACACACATTTATTACACAGATAAATCAATAGAATACATAAGCCTGTAATCATTATTAACAAACTTCTTTTATAGGAGGCAATACATGGATGCTGAGAAGACAAAGGAACCAATCAGATATCAAGATCTAACAAGGATCTGTCAAATACAGCATACCGTGACGCTATCACCAAACTCCGAGCAGCTCAAGGACAAGACGCCTAAAGAGATAGTGGAATACAAGAAGGGCTTGCACAAGACCAAGTTGCTTCCTGTCGCACAATATATTGGACAAGCCTTCATGAAATTTCAACATAAAAGAATCATCATGGTTGCATACAACTTTAAGTAAGGCCAGTAGATTTCTTTGTACATATATGTCTTATTTCATCTGCGACTAACTGCACCGTCGTTACTATGTAGCGATCATTACATGATCTACCCGAAGTACGGCACCGCGATAGTCTTGGACCCACTTGATTATCATCACAAGACGTACAAACAATTTCTAACAATCTTACAATAGTAAGTTATTCTGATACATGCATGTCTACTTTTAATGAATTATAATTAAATCTCCTCCTTAATGTGAATTGGTAAAATATAGTGTGTACAAGTACTACAAGGTAAAGGGTGGAGAACAACTGCAAACAAGGGCGAAGCTGCTAGTGCATACATACTGGTCAGTAATACTCCACACACTTAATGTATTTCAATCATTTTACTTGCAATATTTAACTAATTCCTTCTACGTGTATGTCATGAAGTGTGACAAGCAACCTAAAGGTACTATCCTCTACTGTTATTACGCATGTGAATTCCTCAGGGTTAATGGGAGGTTCAGGACCAACGTAGAGGATGTAAGTCTCTCGACTCAACGTATAAGTGCAATGAAGAACTGCACATCTAGATGATACTAATATATTGTCGTTCTTCCATGTATGAAGTTGTTTAGAATTGAACATCGAACAAGCTTTGATGATGAAGGCATTAAAAATGTGCCGCGAGACATCTGCCACTTATCAAAGGACGGTTCCTCGACCCAGACGGCATCCTGGCGACAAGCGATGAATACAAGTCTCTTCGGGAGTAGAACAGGGTGATGCCATAATGTATTTATTAGTTAGATAGTGCATTCGAAGTAACATTATTGATAAAAAATATTATTAAAAAATTTGGTAGAAAAATTCAAATTTCGGCGTGTATTTTCCTAGGCGGAGGCTCCTTCTTATCGCAGGTGTGCTCGCCCTATTTGCCAAGGCGCCACGTCGTGCTCCAGTCCGCCTAGGAAAATGATCTTCTCAGACGGACCGGCCATCCACCTGTGAAAATTGGCGATATTCGCACGCCTTTGCCTACAGGCGGAACGACCGTTTGCCTGATAAGACCGATTTCACCCACCTACAAAAACCTTTTTTCTAGTAGTGTCACATTTCTAATAGAAAAGCTTGCATGTTTTAGTTGGTGACCTAAACATTTTTTTTAAAGTTTTTTGCATCTTCTTTCGTCAGCTACATACTTTTCTACTATATTTTGCTATAATCTATCACTTCTCTAATTAAAAGACTGGCATGTATTTATCGGTGACCAATTTTAAAGTTATGAAGAAGCAAAATCTTTAATACACACCTTCAAAATCATGCATCCGCTAGTGAATATTGGATGATGGATGGAGCGCACGTCCTAAATATATACTACGTATAGTTTTTTTTGTTGCGAGATATCAGTGATTAGATAAAAAGGTAACAAGCCAAGTGCAACCTATCATGGTTGCGTATCAATAGATCCTCATGCCTAATATTGTTACGGAAATCGAGTACATATGTATATTTTATATTAAACTACTAGGCCACCATAACAGCCAAGCACGAGATAAGTTTACGCATTAGATATAATTCCAATTGTAGTGCTAAGAGCAAGGGTAATAATAGAGCCGGCTTTCTACTATTAGCCAATCTTAAAGCCAACACATATAATAAATTAGTTATAAAGTTGGCTACAATTTTCTTCTTCTCTCTATCTCTCATTTATACATTAATTGTATTTGTCTAGGAGCTTGTGTTAAGCTAGCTCTTACATGAGAGCCAATATCCTTGACTTTTTATCACATCTCTCCTCCACATAAATTTATAGTAGATTTATAGCTCAGTATTATACTTGGTCTAAGTAGTTATTTGGTGAAGTTGGAGCTGCACGAGGACATTGAGCTGCTTTCTTGGCCGTAGCTCTTTGTCGGGAAAAGCTTCAATGTTTTCAGAGGCCGGTGGCACGGCGGAATCATCATGTCAGCAGCTGCCTACGCGGACGCCGAGGCAGTGTTGCCGTAGCCCATCGCCGACCAGACAGCTTTCCTTTGCAGGTGAGGTGTTACTATTGGATAAAACACCTTTGGTCGGGCAATTCAAATTCACAATGGTTCTAGTTTTAGGGATAAAAACATTTTTAACATTTTTAGTCCCAATTTATAAGTGTAGGGAGACTATATAATTACCAATCGGGACTAAAGATCATCTTTAGTCCCGGTTCACCTCGTGTTAGAGGCTATCAGGTCCCAGAGATCTTTAGTCCCGGTTGGTAACATCAACCGGGACTAAAATCCTATCTTTAGTCCCGGTTATTGTTTCTAACCGGGATTAAAAATCAATAAACGGTATATAATCCCTGATTCTTATCCTCGAAAATTTATATCTCCTATTCCTCCTCTCTCTCACACTCTTATCCTCTCATTTCTTTCTATTCCTCTTCTCTTCTCTTGGCCCGGGCGCGATCGGCGGCGGTGGCCCGCGGCGGGAGGCGGCAGCGGCCGGTTTCTTTTTTTTTTCATTTTCTTAAAGAATCTGTGATTCATTGGATCTATGATGTATTTGTGATGTAATATTTTTTTGAATTTGTGATGTTATTTTTTTGATAATTTGCGATGTGAATATTATGATTTGTGATGTTGTTACTTTGATCTAGGATGTAGGGAGCATCTCGATTTTAAATTTGTGATGATTTTGTGATTTTGGTGAAATTGGTGTGAAATCAATATACAAACAACAAAGAAAAAAAAGAGAGACATGACGCTACCCTCTTAAGTCCCGATTGGTAACACCAACCGGAACTAAAGATTCCCTACTTTACTTCTGGTTGGTGTTACTAACTGAGACTAAAGATTGATCTTTAGTCTCTTATTTGAACCGGGACTAAATCAGTGATCTTTATTTCTGGATTCGTAGTTACGGTTGAAAACCAAGACTGTAGGGTTCCAAACCGAGAGTAAAGAGCATTTCTCCACCACTGTGTTATGTTGCAGTTGCTTGGGGTGGGGTGCACGACAGCACCCACAGCAGCAACAGGAGCCGGATGCACTGTCCTGATAGGTGGTTGGGCCAGTTGCTGCTTTAGGTGCGTCTGCTGTTGTTGGGGATGCTCGGAGCGCTGGCGCTCGTTTCTACTGCCTTAGTCCGAAAATATATTTAAGAGCTTTTGCCTATAAATTTAGATACACTATTATCTAGATTCATAACTAAATATTTATATTTTAGCTTCCAAAATATAGCAACTTATGGCTATGAATCTAAGTACACTGTTGTCTAGATTCATAGCTAAAAATGCTTATGGAGGGAGTACCATAATATATTAAGAGTAAAGTGCACGGGCGATCCTTAAACTTGTAGTGGTGCGTCATCTAGATCCTTAAACTCTCAAAATACATATCCAAGTCTCAGAACTTGTCATAGCGTGTCATCTAGGTCCCAAATCGCCACAGCCCCTTTAGGATCCTACAGGGCACTTATGTGGCATGTCATATGGACATGACGTGGCATAATTTTAACTGATAAATGAGACCCATTTAAAAATTCTCTTTTTTTTTTCTTCTCTTGTATTTTCTTTTCTTCTCCTTTCTATGTGACTCAAGTAGAAGAAAGAAAAAAAAAGAAGAATGAGAAGAAAATGGAAAAGAAAAAGGAAAGAAGAAAAAAATGACACGTCACGTCCATGTGGCAGGTCATATCAGCACCACGTAGGATCCGAGATGGGATGTACCGATTTGGGACCTAAATGATACATTTTGACAAGTTTTAGGATCTGGATATGCATTTTGAGAGTTTAGGGACCTAGATAACACACCGCTACAAATTTAAGGACCATCCGTACACTTTACTCTTATGTTAATTCTGCTCGACTTCTTTGGAATAGAAAAATACTTTGCATCAGTTTGAAATTTGAATACGTGCGTTCTATACATGGCTTATTAATTTGCTTGCCATATCTTCGACCCAGAGCTTTTGGCTGAACCACACTGCTGCCTCGGTATATTTTTTCTTGATATTAGAGGTTTTATAGGCTATTTTAAAGAACGTTGAGGGTGTAATCTTTCTATATGTAACTCCTACAAACAAGACAATGCGTGATCCACGTAATCAAGCAGCTCAAACAACAGATATGATCTATACTCGTCTATCACATCCTCTAGGCATTTACTCATCTTTTTTCTATTTTGCTTCATACAATTTTCCGCAGCAATTTTTGACGTATCTATGCTATGTATATAGTTGATGTTCACCAACTCCTAAAACTCAACATGCAAGTGTGACACATCATCATCCACTAATAATTATCATCTAGAGTATTTTAAATCATATGCAAATATGTTATATCATCACCCACTCCCTCCGTTTTTAAATATTTGACACCGTTGACTTTTTAGCACATGTTTAACCGTTCGTCTTATTCAAAAACTTTTGTCAAATATATAAAACTATATGTATACTATAAATATATTTAACAATGAATCAAATGATAGGAAAAGAATTAATAATTACTTAATTTTTTTTGAATAAGACGAACAATCAAACATATTTAAAAAAAGTCAACGGCGTCAAATATGTAGAAACGGAGAGAGCATTATCTAGACTATTTTAAATATCATGCAAATATGACATATCACAAATATGACATATCATTTACAATTTTGTTGTATTTTTAAAACTCAATATGCAAGGAATATCAAATTATTATCTCTATATCAATTTCATATTATTTAAACATATACATCTATCAATTTTTCTATAATGTATAATATGCATTCATCCACATATCCCGCAGCAAAACGCACGATATCAACTATCAACTAGTTATATAGATAGTATAGACCTTGATGACAAAGCCTTCATACATTCTATCCCATCAATGCATAAAGACAAGTAAAAGACGAGTTATTGCACTATACCGATCACAACAATTTCCTAATTTTCCACTACAAGTTGTGTTCTATTTTGGGAGCAACTTGACACAAAGAACCACTAGCACAGAGAATCGGAGTGCTGCAAATAGAGTTGTCGGGAAACTGATGAATATGACAGTTTGCTTTGAGCTAACTTCTACTCCCTCCGTCCAAAAAAAAAAAAGACAAACCCTAGGTTTCCGTGTCCAACGTTTAACTATCCGTCTTATATAAATTTTTTTTATAATTAGTATTTTCATTGTTGTTAGATGATAAAACATAATTAGTACTTTATGCGTGACTTGTCTTTTTAATTTTTTTTATAATTTTTTCAAATAAGACGGATGGTCAAACGTTGGACACAAAAACTAGAGTTTATCTTTTTTTTTTTTTTTGACCGTGGGAGTATGCTTTACGGTGGCATATGAAGATGACAATAGCCTCTCATCAAACCAAAGATTTTTTTTCCCCCCAAAAGTAATCCAAATAGAACCAATATATGCAAGGGCCGGTGTTTGGGCACTTAGTCTGTGTTTGTGAAGAGGGGTTGGGAGCCTCCTTACCGGCACGCAGAATGAAACTCGTTTTATTGCATAATTAATTAAGTATTTAATTAATTTTTTTGAAAAAATAAATTAATATGATTTTTTTAAACATGAAAAGCGTGCGCGTGGAAAACGAGAAATGTGGAATGGGAAGGTGGAGGAAAGAACACAGTCTTAGTTGGTATCATATCGCTCTTTCCATATCATAGAGAATATTTTCCCCTGTTTGGATTTGAATGAAGATGATGTTGGATACGAATCTATATATCTAAAGCTGGCGGAAGACCTCGCCAGCTGATTGGTCCATTTTTACCCTTCTATTTTACTGCCACGTGTCCGTGTATCGTTTGGCGAAGGGAAGGCACCTCCTCGCGCGCGTGCCCTGTTGCCGTGCAAGAACAACAGCGGATTCTGGATGTCTCTGGTACGTACGGAGTAATTCGCATACTCCCTCCGTCAAAAAAAATAAATCCTGGGTTTTCGTATCTAACGTTTGACCATCCATTTTATTTAAAAAAATTATAAAAATAATTAAAAAGACAAGCCACGCATAAAGTATTAATCATGTTTTATCATCTAACAAAAATAAAAATACTAACTACAAAAAAATTTCATATAAGACAGACAATCAAACGTTGGACACGGAAACCCAGGGTTTATTTTTTTAGAACGGAGCGAGTACGCATGTAGTAATACGGATACTCTCTCGATTTTCCATCACGCCACCCTTCTGGATTCATCACGCACGTGCATCAGTGCATGTCATCTCTCTAAGGGCAGTCTCAACCCTTCACCTAGGATGGTATCTATGGCATTAACTACATTGCCATATAGGACTTTTAGTTTATGTGACACTATATTAATTAAGAGAAAGAGTGAAGAAAGAAAGAAACTAGGTCTCATGCAAGACGCAGCTTCAACACGAGAACATATGCACTAGACACTATCAAGTTTTGTATTGGGAGAGAATAGTGTCTTTATAATAGATGAAGAATAAATATGATTGGTAGAGAAGAGATATGATGTATTTATTAATGGTCCATTTTAAAAAACCATGGGTTGTAGAGTGCGGTTTCTATTGTAATGTCTTATTGAGATGGCACCATAAACACTGCTTATGGACGCTATGGGTTGGGACTGCCATGACTGCCATAAGCCAGATCCTCCCGCAAGAGTAGCCCAACCATCTAACCAACCAGGCCCATGTACCAGCACGTATGTTGGTTGAGCTTGCCTAGAGAGAAGAAAAAAGAAAGAAATAAAGAACTTTGATAATGTAAAATAATATGGGAAAACAAATCACCAGAAAAAAAAAGGTTAAGACCAATTAAACAATAAGGAGAAAATTAGATCAAAATAATCATATTAAGGATGAGGATTTCCTATATATGCGGGATGTAAAAACATCTCCAAATCTATATCAACCGCATTTTAAGTATACTATAGTTTGGACTTTAGCAAATTTATTGATATACAAATCTATAAAGAAAAAAATGCAAAAAAGAAATATCAAATTCTTAATAAAAAAACAGCAGCACTCTGGACACGGGTGAGCTTAGAACACTGGTGGAGAAACCATCTTTACTCCCGGTTTATAACCCCTGTAGTCCCGGTTTTCTAACCGGGACTACAAATCCGGGACTAAAGATCGCTATCTTTAGTCCTGGGTGAAATAACCGGGAGTAAAGATCGATCTTTAGTCCCTGTTGGTAACACCAATCGGGACTAAAGAGAGGGATCTTTAGTCCCGGTTAATGCTACCAACCAGGATTAAAGAGAGGATAGGGGCAGTCCCAGTTGGTCTATTTTTTTTATTTTCTCCCAAATCAAGTGGGATGTACCTACCCAGATCAAACAACAAATCCCCAAATCGAGTGTTATGCATATCCCTAAATCAAACCCCAAATCCCTAGATTCAAAGTAACATCACAAATCATTCACATTACAAATACAAATCCTAAGTTACTTACGCACAAATCAAATACATCACAAATCTTAAAAAATTACACACAAATCAAATGCATCACAGATCGATTATACATATCAGATCCATGCAATGAATTACAAATTCTAAAAAAGAAATTATACATCTCTCAATCACAAATTATTAAAAAAAAAGAAAGGAGAGCTGGCGCGCTGCTGCTCCATGCGCGGCCCAGCCGCCCGCGCCGCGCGTTGCCCCACCGTCCACCGCGTGCTGTGCCTCGCCGCCCGGCCACCGCGTGAGGGCGCGGGAGGCCACCTCCGTCGCCGCCCCGCCACCGCGTGAGGGCACCTCCGCGCTTCCCGGCCGCCGCCGCCTGAGAAGTGGGGAGGAGACGGGAAGGGGCGGATCCAGAGGAGGTTGAGAAGTGGGGAGGAGAGGGGAGGAGGCGGATCTAGAGGAGGAAGAGATGGAGGAGGAAGAGGAAGAGATGAGGTGAGTGAGGAGAGGAGGAGATAAAGGTCAGAACTTATTAACTGATCCTCCCGTGCGTCTCGGTCCTCTCGATCTCGCACCGCTCGCACCGTGCATGTCGATCTTTTTTTCCCGGTTGGTAACATCAACCGGGACTAAAAATAGATTTTTAGTCCCGGTTGGTGTCACCAACCGTGACTAAAGATAAAGGAGGGGTCTGACACCACCTGTCGTCTTTTAAACCGGGACTAAAATTGATCTTTAGTCCCGGTTGATGTTATCAACAGGGACTAAAGATCAAAAAGTAGCTCTAACCTTTTGAACCGGGACTAAAGAGATCTTTAGTCTCGGTTTTTAGTGGAACCGGGACTATTTTGAATTTCGGTCGATCGACCAAAGATGGTTTCTCCACCAGTGGAAACTACTAACATATTGATTCACCTTGGGCTTTGGTCCCTCGCGCTACCCCCTAACGCCTATGCTAGAAGCAAGGTTGTCAGTATTAGGATCCTAGGTACTATCGTTTTGCTCAAACTAGTATCGTATCGATCGAGATACTATAAGATTTTATTTTATTTATGTTTAATTAATATTTGTATTATTACATATAGTCATTCTATATAAAAAAGTGTAGTAATAATATATGTCATGCAAACAGAGACATTTATCAAGAGAAACCATATTGGTTTTGATATATTTAACTGATTTTTATATAGACTTGACCATATTTATTTATATTATTTTCAAACCATATTATTTCAAATAATATTTTGTAGGATTGTAGGGATCGTAGAATCGGGATACTACGGGTGTGTGTTTAGTTCCCTTCAAGCTTCCAACTTTTCCGTCACATCAGATGTAGACGAAAAAACCAATTACACGGTTTGCATGTAAAATGCGAGACAAATCTTTTGAGCCTAATTACGCCATGATTTGACAATGTGGTGCTACAGTAAACATTTGCAAATGACAGATTAATTAGGCTTAATAGATTCGTCTCACAGTTTACAGGCGAAATCCGTAATTTGTTTTATTATTAGTCTACGTTTAATACTTCAAATGTGTGTCCGTATACGTAAAAAAAATTGAAATGCAACTAAACACAGCCTACCTACGATTTTGTAAGATCGTGTGATAATAAATAGTAGGATCAAGATACTATGAAAATTAGAATACTAGATAAGATCGGTATCATTTCGTCTTGATAGGATCGTAGTATCGTAAGATACTAGGATACGAATCGGGATACTGATAACCTTGGCCAGAAGGGGAAGCAGAAACACAACCCTTCCACGTTTGAGCTGGGAAGCGGCACATGTCATCGCTAGCACTCAATGATACCAATCACGTTCAAAAGCTTCACCAATCGATAAAATGATCTCATGAGTATGATACTACAGTTGTAATAAATAAACATAAACATATATATGTATCAATAGTTACTGCCTGTACTTGCATTGATCAATAATAATGCGGTGGAACCATTGCGGCGATGGCCTTCTCGGCAATATATACCAACATCAATCTGTGGCATTCTTTTTCACTTTACCACATTCCTTCTATTTTATGGTTAATAATCATCTTCATTCATTTATCAGTATTAAATAATCTACGTCAACAATCAAATCCAATAACATATCCTTTCATAAACCCTAAAATATATTATAATATAATAAACAACATACGAGGCTAAAAATGGCATGTGCGCCAATAGACGCGCCTATTTTTTAGTAGGTTTCTAATCTTTATGAGTGAAAAGTGAAACTCAATGTAGCACCTGGTTGAGCCACGTAAGGAAAAAAAAACCTAAGCCATCCGATAGAGAAAAAAAAGAGAAAGAGGACCGTTGGATATGATTGGTAAAAGAATATTCCAGAGCTTTCTAACGCCTCGTCTGCCTCCAGACGAGCGACGGAAGGATGCTCGAGAGAGATAGGCCTGGTGAACTGGTGATATGGAATGCAATTTTACATTTTCAGTCCTGTACAATTCAGTTTTATAAATAAGTCCTTAATTGGTAAAAGTAAAGACCACACTGTAAAACTTACTCATCCATGGATTGTTTTATTTTTGGATAAGACATGATAATTAGTGTTTTGAAAAATTACATATACTAGCACAAGTATAATTCATTTAACATATTATAAAATGTAATACAATGCATCACATCAACATTTTGAGAATTAATTAACTTATTGAAATAAATTATCTTTTTTTATACATAGCTTATAAAATTATTATAAACAAAGTCTTAGAATTAGCATTTCAAAATTATTATAATCATTTTAAAAATGCACATAGTAGAGGAATTTTGGCAACACAATATGCTTCTATAGATTTGGTGTTTCACGATAAATTTACAAGTTTAGTGTAATCATATTAAATTATTTTTACAGATCAAGATAAATATGTTTATGGTGTATCTACATTTCATACTAAATCTGAACACATATTAAGTATCTAAAACAAAATCAAATTTGCTAAAATATAAGTATCGTAAGTGGATGATAAATAAAATATAAGACGAGAACTAAGAGGCGGTTATGAAGTAGCGTGGATGGTGGAAATGTGGCGGCCAAAAGTCCACATGTGATGCTCTCAATGTATCTGGCTTTTGTTGTTTTTCATTATAACTTCATTTATTGTTTTTTATCCTATTCTCCACTTTTTAAATATAAGTTAGAAACTACCATTCTATTTATATTATGATCCTACGATATTTTTTGACAATTTTTTTAATTACTTTACACTATTAGCTGAACTAATAGCATTACATATATATTTTTCACACCCACAATTTTATACTATGTTCATAGCAAAGTATTTTTTTTTCAAAACCTATTTAACACTTTACAAATTTTCACAACAAATTATTTTTTTATGTACACCACACATGATAGGATGGTTAGAGTCGTGCGAATGCACGACTACGTAAGCTAGTAACATTGATCACAGAAAGGTGTCGCGAGAAATGGTAGTGGTAAGAAAGAGGTGCACACAACCTATAAGACATAACACAGTGATTAGTTCATAGTTGTATAACATGTAGGTTATATTGAAGTCATAAGAGTACATTCAATGCAATAAAATATTTAAGAGGAAAAACAAACAGCCCCCTTATAGTAAACTAAAAAAGGTTTTAAGCCATGAGTATCACAAAAGTCGTTTGAGCTAACATAATATAATCCATTGAAAACCGTTAAGCAACTAAAAAATTTATAGGTAAAAATTTCATATTTCCAATTCTGAAAAATTTATTTTTGATAGGCATATTTCAATCCAACCACCTATTCTCTTAATGATTTTCTCAGATTTAATGTGTGACTCTCTATTCTTCCACACAAGATTGGCTACATTGGCATCGAGAAATGTAAATATTAATGAATTGCTTGTTTAAGAGAAATAACTATTAGCATATTTAAATGGATGATAAATAGAATTACTTATCCTTGGTCATTGTTACCAAAATGAAATATGACTATCAAAAGTAGATGGAGAAAGTATTAATTAATGGTTTAAAAATTAATACTACAAATAGACGACGATGTAAAAAAACCTAAATTTAGCTTCAATTTTGTTTAGTTTTAAAATTTAAAGTTGGACTTGTCTGATTAGATTAAAAAAAACAAACGACAAGAGGTGGGTGCCTCACAGAACCTACTCCATAGTTTAGCTATGTCTCTCATCTCTCCCCCATTGCCCACATTCCTCAGCGCCGAGCCGCCGCCGCCATGCTCTTCAGGCTGTGCAGCACGATTACCACCGCTAGCCTCTGTTAGGCCATTCGCAACCCAATGACTAGGATGGTGTCAATAGTATTAAATAAGCTGTCACCTAGATTAAAAAATGATGTGTCAAGTAAATAAATGAGAAAAGAGAAGGAAACCATGTCTTGCATGAGACATGGTTTCTACACAACATCCCAGACATCATGTGAGATAAGTAGCATTAAATTTAAATATGGAATGGTGGTATTTGCATTAGAAGAGTAGTGTCGTACTAGTTTCTTGATGATGTGGAGTTTATGAAAACTATGTAGTGTCTTGGGTCAGGAATGGCCTTACCCAAGCTCATGCCTTTGCTTCTAGATATGCTCGCCTACCATAATTATTTTTCCAGCTTTCAAGGAGATCTATCTTAAATGTGTGCTCGGCTGACTGAGCATTTGAGCCCTGGTTTAGTTCCTAAGTTTTTCATCAAACTTTCAACTTTTCTATCACATAAAAACTTTTCTACACACACAAACTTCCAACTTTTCCGTCACATCGTTTCAATTTCAATCAAACTTCCAATTTTAGTGTGAACTAAACACACCCTAAGCTGTGTGTGTTTTGGAGATGAATTTGGTTATGACAGGTGGGGACCATGTGTACAGTGGCTGGCTAACATGGTCCAGTTGTGGATGCATACATGTGTGTATGACTTTACCACTAGAGTTCAAATTTTGATATATCCATGAATATTATGCACACACAGATGTACTATTTTATAATATAGAAAATTAGTGAGATTAGCATTATAAGAAAAGGTTAATTGTATTTTCAAATCGCCTTTAAAAGTAGAAGCTTTAAGTATAGAAGCACTTTAAAAATTACCTAAAATATTTTTACTGTAGAGCTACTTTTAGCGAATTTCATTAAATTTATCTTGTATAAGTATCTTTGGGGTATTTTAAAATTTGCCTCATATATAGAGGTATTTTTTGTGGTATTTTAACATATGTAGAGACATTTTTTAGAATATTAATATATGCTAAGTAACAATTTATAAATAACACAAGGCAAATATGTTTAAGTAATTACATGAGGCTGGGATGGTTATAGCAATGGTGGTAAAAAAATATTTTTTCTGGAGATCTTGAGTTCAAAGATTGGCCTTAGAATAGGAAAAATATTTTTTCTCTTTTTCATGCTGGTTTGTTAAGGTTTCGGCGCAATTTAATGCATCTACCCTCTTATATAAATAAAAAATCAAGTAAAGTGCTGCTAAGCAAAAGATACTTATGAGACATTTTCAAAGTGTCATTATATATAAATGCATTTGAAAATACCTCTAAATATTTAAAAAAATTGTCTCTACAAAGCATTTGCTTTGTATTGTAGTGTGCATATTTGCTATTGGTCTTTGTATTCTTGGTGTTATACTCCTAGGGTACATGCGTGTGATTTATGTGTGCAGTAGTTTTTTTGTGCGTGTCCTATGTGTTATTGAAAAACAATTACTATCATAATACAGTTTAGAAAAAGGTCATATAAATAGTAAAATGTGAATAATAACATAGAAATACAAGATAGGCAAGGAAAATTGAAAATGGGTTGAATAGGCAAGGAAAATTGAAAATGGATTGAACTTGGATCTTCCCATTTGGGCTTAGTGGCATTGCAGCGACTTTTAAATACCACTTATTAGTTCCTATCAAATGAACAGTTAAGTGGAGTATTTCAATTAGAGGTGTACCAGAATTTGTCAAGTTCTTCTGACATAGCATATTCTGAGAACAGTGTTCTTACAGTACAATAAAAGACAGTTAGCCAATGGACATGATTACATGACAAACTTAGTACTGTTTGAGAATTTTTCATGAGATATCTTGAGCCAGTGGACGTATATTGTCTCCTAGCTTTGATGCCGACTCCAACATTAGTTGTCTGAAGCCGAATCTAACAGCTATCCAAAATGTGTGAATATGTGACACGCCATGCTTTGTCAAAAGAAAAGCGGCGATGACTACACCAAGAGTGAGGATGGATTATTGGCCCTTCGGTCACCCATGACAGGCGTATCTTAGGGGTTATTATACCTTTTAACAAAGAGTAAAGCCCATCACCGGTCCCTAAACTTGTACCGCTGTGTCATCCCGGTCCCTAAACTCGTAAATCGACCGCTCAGATCCTCAAACTTGTTCGACTGTGTCATCTCGGTCCCTAAACTTACAGATCATCCTCCAACTTGTTCAGTTGTGTCACCCCGGTCCCTAAACTTGGATTTGAATATCATCTGTGTCAAACAGGACAGTCTAAAGACTTTATATTTAAAAATAATTCATAACTTTTTCATGTGAACTATAATGAAGACAAACTTTATATCAAACTTGTAGCCCTTGATGTGATCTACAACTTTGTAGTTGATTTTTTTTTATGTTAAATCATTTTTTTGTCCCAAAACGTAATTTTAAAATTAAAATTTCAAAATCTATAAACATGTAACAATATTTTGGGACCCTAAACAGTTTTAATTCAAAAACTTTTCAACTACAAAGTTGTAGGTCACGTCGAGGGCTACAATTTTGATATAAAGTTTGTCTTCATTAGAGTTCACATGAAAAAGTTATGAATTATTTTTTATATAAAGTTTTTAGACCATCCTGTTTAGGGACCGGGGTGACACAACTGAACAAATTGGAGGACCTAAACGAGTGATCTGTAAGTGTAGGGATCGGGATGACACAGTCGAACAAGTTTGAGGAACTGAACGGTCGATTTGCGAGTTTAGGGACCGGAATGACATAGCGGTACAAGTTTAGAGACCGGTGATATACTTTACTCTTTAACAAAGGTCGCAGATGGAAGATTAGCACCAGTGAAAATGATTGTGCAATTAGGCAATGAATTTTGGTTGGGATAAATGTGCCATGCCTACTAATTTTTTAGGCAATTGAATTAGTACTAAGAAAAACAGAGATAACCGAATGGACAATGATCCTGTGATAAATTGACCGCTAAAAAAAATAATTTACTGTCCACCTCGTTTACCGAACTCGCTCAAGCATGACAGACCCACGGCCTGCACGCTAAACTTTTTAATGGTCTTTTTTACAGGCTATCATTAAATGGAGAGATTAAAACTAACTAATCAGAAGTCGTAGCAGACGGTGGCCATATTTTAGTGACACGATAAAATTTTTCCCTTTCTGATCAATCATGCTCACTTCACTTATCATTAGCTGTAGGAATATGCATTTCTTGTGAGTGTTGAAACTGTAGTCAAAAGACAGCGACTTTAATCTCTGATGCTTTACAAGTTCTAGACATTGCCACATCTTCCAATCCTGATCGCTACCATTCACATATACATCTTATAAAAATCAACGAATTATCACTCCTCCTTTGTGGAATGTTGTGTGTTAGGGCAAAAAAAAAAAAGGCAACTAATCCCTGTCTCGATCAAAGCAACGAAAATCAACGAATTATCATCACTCCTTTGTGGAATGTTGTGTGTTAGGGCAAAAAAAAAAGGCAACTAATCTCTGTCTCGATCAAAGCGCGTTGCTTTGTGTGTGTGTGTGTGTGTAAACGTAGCATGCAATGTTGGCCACAATCTAGCAAAAAGGAGACGAAACCGAAAAGAATTCTGCCTGGATTGATATGCAGAGTAGCTATAGAGATCCCACATTGTGAGCAGAACACTGCATGTTGGAGCCCTAGAGGTCAAGCTATCAAGAACCACATCGATCTAGCCAGTGGATTGAGTGATTCACGCACTCCGGTCTTGTCAAACCACTCCGGATTATTGTTTAGGGTTTTATTGTTTGTCAGCCAGCAAACGATAAACTAAATTATGGGCGATAAAACAGCAAGGATGTTGAGGCAACTATTGTATAATGCCTCTAATTAGTGGCAGTGCTCAACTTGTTTGGTAGTAATCCGTTTAGCACTAGACATAAAATTCATCTGAAATCCAACCTACCAGCTAGAGACAGAGTACACTCTGCTGCGCACTTCAACACCTTCTAAAGCCCCCGCAAAATAAAATAAATAAATAAATAAATCTTCTAAAGCATTGATCACGAGGAAGCAAAAATATAAAATAATAATAATAAAAATTGAGCAATGCTCCTATATCAAAAGGCAATCCTAAATAAATTGGTAAAGTGCAGTGTGTAATGATTCATCTAAAGCCAAGCATTGGAACGAGCCTGTTACTTGATCAACTGTCCATTAATAGCGAAGTGCTGCATGCAATTCAGAATTACGGCATATCAGCACGAACCATGTGAATAGTCAAATTAATAAATTGAGAATGTTCCAGCTTTTACCATAGAAATTGCTTTAGTTCCCAACTTTTTCTTCAAACTTCCAACTTTTCCATCGCATAAAAATTTTCCTACACACACATACTTATAACTTTTCCGTCACATCGTTCCAATTTCAATCAAACTTCCAATTTTGGCATGAACTAAAGATTGTTAGGCTGTGTTTAGATTCAAAATATTTTCTTCAAACTTCTAAGTTTTCCGTCACATCAAATGTTTGGACACATACACGAAGCATTAAATGTGGATGAAAAAAAACCAATTGCACAGTTTATATGTAAATCGCGAGACGAATCTTTTGAGCTTAATTACACCATAATTTGACAATGTGATGCTACAGTAAATATTTGCTAATGACAGGTTAATTAGGCTTAATAAATTCGTCTCACAATTTATAGACGGATTTGTAATTTGTTTTGTTATTACTCTATGTTTAATACTTCAAATGTGTGTCCGTATACTTCAAAAGAATTTTAGCACATGAACTAAGCACAGCCTTAGCAACAAAATTTTGATTCACAACTGCACAAATATAGGCCATAGAACCGGAGGTGTATCCAAATTAGCTTTAATTTGTCACAGCAGTCCTGCCGGTAAGAACAAGTAGACGATGCAGTTCTGTACAAGCAAACAGTAGCATTTGCAAGGCTCATATGTGAGTGCCAAAGCACAAAAGAATGTGCCAAACCATTATCAAACTATGATGATCAATGATTTTATATAGTGTAGTATCAGGACGAAGGTATTCACTATGCTCCTCAAACAAGGAAAGTATACAACGCATCATCAGCTAAAGATGGTATACACAGATACAAGTTCCTCCACTATCAGTGTACAAAAGAGTGACCCAATAGCTTTCAATCATCTTTCTGATGTATAGCACGACTATTACCATTCAGTGCAGCATGATATACACGCTTCTCTGCCAAACCGAGATTAGAAAGAATTAAATTGCCCTGCAGAAACAGAAGGTTGTTATATGAAGGCTAGCTCAAACTCCCAGACGGTTTATTTGAAAAAGGTAGATAATCATCTAGGATCTTAGGAAGAGGGATGAATAAAACCTCTGTTGAAATCAGTTTTCTAACATTGTTGGCATAGAGCTTGGGATCTTCCTTTTCTTGCTCAGATGGGCAGTATACAGGCAAACGAACAACTTCTATGTAATTTACAAATTGACAGAGGAGCAAAAAGACATGGCGTGCCTGTAATTTTTTTTCCAGTTCAGTTATATTAGTTGTTAGTTCAGAAATAAATGGAAAAGGATCCAGTAAAAAGAACACCCTGTGCATAGTATTATTAGTACAGTTTGACATGCCATAAACTTCTGAAATAGTTTCATAGCAACCATCAATAATTCTAACCATATTTGTATTGTGAACTCAATAAACACAACATTCTGGAAGTATCAATGTTTATAGTGCCATATCATGTCTGTTGGAATTTACCAAACTAGATAAAAATATTATTATTACAGGAAGAATGCACCAATCTAGTGATCTTCAGTAGCCTGTAGATTCAATAGATCACATAAACACAATAGAATTTGGCAATAATATTTGTAATGAAAATATCTTTGTCATGTTGCAAGTCATAGCTAGGTTCAGGCCATAAAAATCCTAAGAAAATTATAAATATCAATTATGGAGCAAAATGATACTCTGGCAGCATGGATTTAACATATAGGGTTCCAACAAATTGCTGATGGAATCCTGTGTCTACTTTTGGGTCCTGATCAGGCCCATACTGCAGTACCTGGGGTAGATGCAAAGTGCTAAACTGATGGCCACCAACATTTGTTAGGAGCCCTTAAATTTTGGTTTTATCTTCAATTACAGTGGTCTAACGTTTCAGGAAAATTTACAGCAACTGTAATTTAAATTTCTGTCCTAAAAAACCAAAACTTCTCTCAGACGAAAAGTTACAATTAAACATTTTTATTACCTTTATGGGAATTTCCCTACTTTTTTATATTTTTATTGAAATGTATAAGACACATTACTATTGTTTTTTTCCCCTTATATTTGTGTATTTGAGTGTTGTTCTTGCTCTTACCTGTCTATCCCTCCAAATCAGGATAGGTTAATCTTCTTATGAAAAGGATAATACCAAAAAGGGAACCAATAAGTTAGCAGTTAACACCTAATTCTAATCTATTGTTTTATTCTGATAACTGGCTATTCCAAAATACAATGCCTGACTTAAATTTAGCACAGGACTCTCAAATTCTCAGGTACTGCCCTGGCTCCTATGCTGTCATTTTGAAACAAACACAAATATGTAATTGAAGCTTACCCCATCCATGGAGTCCCAGGCTGGACTAAACATCGTGTACGGATATCTCAAAATGACTGGCTGAACTGGAACTCTTGCAAGAAAGGCTCCTGTCCTAAATGGCAGAAGGTAATCCCCATTCGTAGTAGTACCCTCTGCAAGGTTGAAAATCAAGAAAATGAGCAAAGGATTTTTTTTTTTTTTGAAAATATGTAGACCGAAGTAGGAAAAGGATAAGGTGACATAAGAAGACAAAAATTCATGCTGCATAAAATTAAAATAACATTGCTTAAGGCTGGAGCACAAAATGAAGGTTGACCAGTAGTTTTAATAAGTAATCAAAAGTGTTTGTGTACAGGGAATGGAAAATGGTATTACATTTCAGCATAATAGGTAGCTCAAAATAGCTCATTTTCTCCTAGCCCAGTGTGCCGCATTTTTTATTATAACATTGAACGAACACTCGCACACAAACAACCAAGCACACCACACTTAAGTGTGCGGCCTTCACACATGCTCAGTATATAGAGGCCAAAGATAAATTTGTGAAATTCACAAAATTTCTACTAAAATGCAGTTATGTTGCAAAAATCAAGCATCAGAATTCGAAAAACCTAGTGAATGAACTCGTGTATTTACAACTTAGCCATCACACTAAGGTGCTCCCTCCTAGCCCACCATAGTGTGATCATCTTAAATAACTATTTTGATTGCCACAGGATTTTTTTTTTTTTTGTAGTAGTAGTAGTAGTAAAAGATGACTCATTCAATGGATGGGAGACAGTGCCTTATAATAAATATAACTTTTCTTACAATGATAAGAAACATCAATAATTGCTGCAAAAGAAGAACTAAGTTCCACCAGCCATCACAAAGTTCAAAAGAAACCGCAAAGGATTATGATTGTACACAAACCAGGAAATAGCAACATCATTGAGGAATTCTTATCTTGATAAGCCTCTTGGACCCTTTCAGTTACAGCACCTACATATGGCATAGACACTTAGGAAAACAGCAGAGAAAACTATATAAAGAGTTATAAAATTGCAAATTACATTGGTGTGAAGAAACCAGCAAAGATAGGCATGCATATGACAGAAAATTAAAAACATGCGTATGAAACAGATGAAAGTGTTCATCAGGTAATGTGGTGAAAGTCTGCAATATTTGAACAGTAGTATTAAATAATCATTCAGCATAAATATAAATTTGAATAATACTGAAAACGATTTATTTGACAAGAATTGCAAGAATGTGATCAGTATAACGACTTCAAGTACTGCATATTATTGTATACCTGAGACACCTTTAGAATCTGAAGCTTTGGACTCTCGTTGAACGAAAATGCATCCGAGACATTTGCTGCATTATAAAGCAAAAAAGATTGAGCAAGATATATTTTATGCAAGATAAACATTTATGGAAAAAGGCTGAGCACGTATGATGGAAAATGTTGAGAAACACTCAACATGTTTAATATGAATGGAAAGCTGAACACACTAGTTGATCTGAATGTGGCATGCCTAGAAAATATTAATGAGCAAGGGAAGGTACCTTATGAGACCAACTAGGGGCAACCTGGACACTGACTCCTACAGTAAGAGTATAAAGTTAAAAATGGCCAGGGAAATAAATCATCTTATGGACAGTAGCAAATAGAAGTATATTTTGGTACCTTCGCAACAAAGCTTGGAAAAGAAACTGACATGTGATAAAGAATATCTACATAAGACACGTGATTAGACACAATTGCCCCTGGTAATTCCAATTCTTCAGATTGACCTTGATGTACATCCTGAGCACAATATTATAACAGCATGATGGGGCACCAGACAACAAAATTGTACAAGTTTAGTCACATGGACATAGAAAAGTGGCATACAGTACTTCTACAAAGCAATACAAACAAGTTTAAAGAAAACAATTCCTTCTCAAATTTTGTCCAGCGAGACTTACAAACCATGCAAGAGAAGCTTCATTCTGCATTCTGTACCCTCGACAAAAAAGCAAAATCAAACTACACTGTAGCTATTAATGTTAGGTTCTGGATTGAAAACTTGCCTGTCTGATTGTGTATTGTTCTCTTGGCAATAAAGCTTTCTTCCATAGTTTTGTAGCAGCTCAGGAAGCAAGTAAAACATAATTTTAAATTACCTCTGTAACATGGATCAATCTACACAATGAACACTCTACAAAGCCAATCATCTTTTTTTAAAAAAAATCAAATTAATGAATTCCCACTTCATGTCTTTATGCCAATCATGGCACTTCCCTAGTTTCTCTCAAATGATTTAAAGATCACGTTTAAGCATTTGAGCAATTTGAAGTTATAAAGATCTCATGTATTACTGCAACGGTAAATAACATTCATGCCATTAATGAATACGTATCAAATGGAATTGCTAATAAAACTTTCTTCTTGCTGTTTTGCAATCTACTAGTGATAGCAACTATCAGTCGACATAGTCCACAATTCTACATGCTCCGACAGAGAAGAAATCCAAATTCCGAGATAAGCCACAAACTACTCATGGCCCCATGATTGATCTGGTATAGCCACAAACTACTCAGAGATGCTGAGTCGTAGCTTCATAACGCAGTAACCATCTAACGCAATGTCATTGATTTATTATGCCTACTAACAGCAGCAAAAAAAATTAAAAAAAAAAAAAAAGCTGTGCTCCCAGACTCCCGCATCCACATCGGCATCACAAAATCATCAGTGGGTTTTTCCAAAATCATCATTGACCACCAAACAGTACGCCGTATACATGTGACATCACCACAGTACATATCGGAGCAAACGAATCAGATCGGCCACACAAATCACATGCTGAGAAACAGAGAAAGTGGGGAAGGTCTCGATACTGACCTCAGCATTGGGGTAGCTCCGGTGGGTCTCGCGGATCCAGTAGAACCCGAAGACGAAGAGCATTGCCCGCGAGAGCCCCTGCCCCGCCCGCACCACGGCCACCCTCCTCCACCCGCGCAGCCGCGGCCGCCCCTCCTCCGCCACCTCGTCCACGAACAGCGTGCACACGCGGCACACGAGGTAGTAGGCGACGAGCAGGAGCATCCCGGCGACGAAGCGGAGCGGGACGAGGAGGGCCGCCCTGAGGTACAGCTCCACCCGCCGCGCGGCCCGGAGCGGCCCGCGGCCCATCGTCCCGTACGCGTCCCGCCGCGCGTAGGGCGCGTACGTCGCGTCCAGCTCCTCCTCCGCCTCCGCGGGGAGCAGCGGCCGCACGGCCTCGTCCTCGCCGCCGCCGCCGCCGCTCGACGGCGCGGCGGCGTCGAGAGCCATTTGGGGGGGGGGGATGGGATTCGCGGGCGGCAGAAGAGCAGAGCCGACTAAGATCGCGGTGCCTGAGTTTGGTCGGCGCTGGGAGAGAGAGAGAGAGAGAGAGAGAAGGGGACGTGGCGAGGGAAGGGTGGCCGTTGGATCTGGATCTGACGGTGGCGGATGGCTCGTTCTCGAGCGAGGTGGGTGTTGGGTCGTCACGTCTCGATTAAGATCGGATCGTAATGTCATTTTATTTCTTTCTTTTTTTGAGGGGATTAGATTAGCTTGATTTGGTTTAAGGCTCTGTGGGGATAAAGATTATGGTCGTTATGGTGGTTATTACGTGCAAGAATCCGGGACCACCTGTAAGAGTGTCCACTACGGAAAGAAAGCGTAGTCCCACGCTACGCGTGCAGTCGCGCGTCAGCGGAGTCTGGTTTTTTTTTTTTCAGGTTGGCATCCCATCGGTTAACCAACGGATTGGAATCCCACGTTTATTTGCATGTTCCGAAATACCGATAGGGACAATATTCTGACAAAGAGAGGTGTAGAGATTACTCCAGCATTAACTCGATCACTACGTGTAACACACGTCGTTGATGAAAGAGAGATAATGTCCCACCAATACAAAGTTTAGTTTATTTGTAGATGATTCATCAGACGGCTTAGTTACTCTAAGTCTTCTCTTTTTTTTCCTCGCGCGTACGTTTTTTTAACTAATGAACAGTGTGTTTTAAAAAAAAAAACTATATAAAAGCTCCTTTAAACAATCAAACTAACTTATTTTTCGTTTTTTATTAATAATCACGCACTAATGAATAACACCGTTTTTCGTGTAGGGATTTGGAGACGCTGAAATGAAAGTAAACTATGGTTTGATTGACCAGGAGAATTAAGGGTAAATTAATTGATCAAATGAAAAAAAACGGTTAGTATCAATTATATGAACACATATAGTTGCGTAAATTTAAAAGTCATGCATTTCTGTATAGTACATTAAATATATACGTTGTTAACTTTTTCATCATGTTTGACTATTTATCTTATTAAAAAATTATGTAAATATATTTTCTATCTTGATATATCAATAAAAGAACTTTAAGCGTTACTTGTATTTTTAAAATTTACATAAAATTTTTAAATAAAGCGAATAGTGAAAGGTTATAACAAAAAAAATCAACTGCATTATATATTAGAAAACAAACAGAGTATCAGATTAGGGTGGAGGTTGGGGATCTCTCTGGTACAAATAAAAACTACTTCCTCCGTTTCACAATGTAAGTCATTCTAGCATTTCCCATATGTATATTGATGTTAATGAATCTAAATAGATATATATGTCTGGATTCATTAATATCAATATGAATGTGGGAAATGCTAGAATGACTTACATTGTGAAATGGAGGGAGTAGGAGCTAAATGATAAAATGATCCTGAGTGGGGGGTTGCATTTGTAGGGTGCTGATGTACTGGTTAGAGGTGGAGAGACAAAATGAGGTGCAGTGGGGATTGTCTGCAGTACTGCTGATGCAGTAGCAGTGGCTGATATGTGGGCCAGCAGTACTGCAGAAAATGTGCATCTAATGAGGTAGCTAGGCGTGTTTGGTTACCTGCATGAAGTGTGGCTCGCATGTGCGGGTGCAAGAGGAGGCTGTTTGGTTGCCTGCATGGTCGTTAGGGCCTGGATCCACACGTGCAAAACGCCCTCCGCAGCCAGGCCCACGAGAAACGCCCAAGTTGAGCTTCGCTCCCCATCCAGGCTGCGCTCGTGCAGGCGGCGTACGCGCGGGTGCAGGCGCGGGGATGCGCGGATGCAGGAGGACGAGAGGCGTAGCGCTCCCTTCACCTCCCTCCTCCTCATTTGCTCGCTTGGACACTGCTCGACTCGTCGCCATCTTCGTCGCCGCACAGCTGCAAGAGCCTTCCTCCTCTTCCTCTTCCATCTTCTCCACCAGAAACTTCACCCCTCCTTTCTCCAGCGACCGGACCAGGCGGATCCGGTGCCCACAAGCTCCTAAGCAGTAGATCTGCTAGCGTAGAGCTCATGGCTGCTGGACACAACACCGTCCTATTCCGGCGGCGGCGACACCATGGTTGGGGGGTGAGGGCGCGAACGATGAGCAGCCACCAGATTTGGATGCTAGAACCATGGGGAGTGCACGCGGCAAGCTCCACGGTGAGCGGCAGTGCAAGCGAGCCAGGGGCGATGCTGTAGGCGAGCTGAGCTGCAGGCGTTGGGGGTCAGGGCTGTGGACGTTGGCGCTGTAGGCGGAGAAAGCTAGTCAACGTTGCGTTCTTTCTTTCTCTTTTCATTTTTTTTCTTTTCAATTTTTTTTTTGTCTATTCATGAGTAAATAGTAAAGTACTACTGCATCGATGCTGTACAATGCGCACACCTTTTGAAACTAATGATTGTTTTTTTCCTGGTTTTTTAATTGCATTTCTAACTGTTCATGTCGTCTATTAAAAAGTTCACATGTAGATATTGCTGTTAGAGATTTTAAACACCATTATTACTTTTTACATGTAATAAATTATTCATGTACACGTCTGTTAATCCATTTTTGTTTTATATGATGTCACAGTGGTATCCTTACCTATCCAAATGAAAAGGTAAGCACACTCGAAACCATACAACCAACCAATCAAAATCTCTCTTAAACTGTATTTCTCATAAAAGCAACCAAACAAAGTCTCGTGCTGGCCAGGCTGAACTCATGCAATCTACCAAACAGTTGCATGTGTATCTCCTCAACTAGGCTACACTCAGTCTGGATAAAAGAGATGGACCAGACTAGAGGGATACGAGCAACCAAACGCACCCTAAGTGTCCAATAACCCATCTTCAGATATAGGCTAGAATAGGAAAACATTAGGTCTAAGTGCTTGATTGCACGAAAAGGAGAGAAGTGAAAAAAAATGCAATAAATACTCACAAAGAGCAAGTGGACCAATGTGGTTGACTGAGATTTTGAAATATCAAGTTTCACAATGCTATAATCTAACCAATTGGACCCCGTATCGCCACTTGCCGTCGGAACCCTAACCACCAGCACCACTACCCCATTCCCCCTCTCCTCCACCTCGTCGTTGTTGGATAACTGGGCAGTGAGTTAGGATGGTGGTGACGGGGCGAAATCCCGGCGGCACTTCTTCTTTGTCACGGGGGAGGAGGCAGCGTGGCGCACGACAAGCTGGAGAGGCTACAACGGCGCATCCCATCAAGTGAGGCCACGGATCTAGTGACGCTGTGATCAGAACTGGTATGCTTATAAGCAGATCTAGTGCTTCTGTGTTGAATCAGGCCAGGGTGGAACAACTGGCACGACGAGGGCGATGGTAGCAGGAGACTAAGAAGGTTTTAGTAGGCGGTCGATTCAAACAAGGAGGCTAGCAGCCAGTATAGCAATGATGCAAGCGACAACTAGCGGTGCCCAGGTACACTGATAGCGGGCAACGATGGACGAGATGGCGGCTAGTGTTGGCCGAGATGGTGTTGTGGGCTATGGAAGACGGTGTTGGCCAAGTGGGAGGACCGGTTTAGTGGAGCTACGGGCTAGCAAAGGTTGTTTGGGTGACAACGACATGTGCAAGAGGGTGCTGCAAATGAAAGCCTAGCTCAGGGTTTCCTGAGGTCACAAGAACAACGTCTTTGGGCGCTGTGATCCCCACTTGGAGCGTTATCGAGCTGCCACCCTCCTCTTCCCAGATAGGACTCTTCGGGTGAAAACCCAATATGGATGGACATGCAACATTGGTACCTTAGGCGTTATGACCTCCCCAGAGGTGTTGTCTAGAAGGTCTTCGTTCATCGCATTTGCCGCCTTCTCTTGGTTTGATCACCGGTGGTTCTTGATTTGTTATCATCAGGTTGGCGAGATAGACCAGCGGATCTCATCATACTCTCTCATCCTCTCCGTCCTCAATCCCACTATGTGAGGATAATAGGAAGCTCGTCAACGATCTTCTGTGTAGGGTCAAACAAGTGTGGCGTTTGTAATGCCCTTTAAGGTCCAGAGATGGTCGTCTTGGTGCTAGTGCTTTTCTCCTATGTTGTGTGAAGAGCTACTAGTATGCGGTGATGTGTTTGATTCTTTTCAGGTTACCATTTTTCAGGATTTCTTGTTTTTTTTCTCATATATCATATGAAATTTCAACTTGTCTGGTACAGTTGTTTTAAAAAAAAATTAGAATATCTTTGTCAATCGGCGTGTAGTCAGCCCAAACATACGTTCCTTACTTGAAGCATTGGTGATGGCATTTCCCCTATTCAAATTTTGAATTGTACTTATGTCAGTAAAAAGAATGAGTATATATAATTGTGTAAATGATTTAAAATAAATAACAAGCTATTTGAAATCTCTCACCCTATTCAGCATTTCAAGAAGATAGCTTGTGGAGATTCCAGCCAGTGGACTAGTGTAACGGGACACCGTGGAGATGTGCCGTGATTTCTTCTATAAATTACTATTGGAAAAAGAAAATGAATTACACCCATGAACTATTACGTGAGTACGAATTACCCCATAAATCCAAAAACCAGACATCTTTTGCTCTCAACTATTAATACCGGATGAAAAGCCCTCTTAACTCAATTAGGACTGATTTTGGTCTTACATGGCAGTCCAGTCAGTTTGTTTTTTTTTAAAAGAAATCGATGTTACTCTCCTGTCATATTCTCTCCCTCACAACCCCCTCCTCTTCTCCCTCCCCCAACTAAACAACGCAATTGCCCAGTACCCACTTCCACACGCTCGGCAACCAACGGCGGAGCTAGCCCTCCCGCGCAAGTGGCGACGAGATAGAAAGTGAAGGAGCTTGAGCGCCTAAGCAGCGGAGGGCGGCTAGCTGCAAAGGTGGTGCTACACAGCGGCAGGGTGGGGGAGCTCGAGCGGCGAAGGCGGCAGGGGGCGGTGAACGGCGGCGACTCCTTCTTAGCCTCCGCCAGGGCCACACGGCTTCTCCTCGACCTCCGCCGGCGTGCACACCCACGCCCTATGTCTCCGCTCCGCTGGTGCGCTCCTTCTCCGCATAGCTTCTCCTCGACCTCCACCAATGCGTGTACCTACGCCCTGCATCTCCTCTCCACCGTGCGCGCCTCCTCTTGACGTCCCACTTCCTTCTGGGCACTCGTGTTCTCGCTGCTGTGGTCGTCGTCGTCCTTGCTCCCCACGCACCCGACGCTTGTCGACACCGCCACCGGTGAGGCCATCTCATTCCCAGCATTCCTATCACGGGTGTACGCGCTCGCCGATGGCCTCTGCTCGCGCATCGGGCTGTATCGCGGCGATATGGCATTCGTGCTCTTGTGAGCTCCGTTGTTGGCCGTCGGCGCGCTAGGGGAGGAAGAAGAGAGAGAGATGGGTGAGAGGGAGAGAACGTGGGTCCCACCAAGTTTTAGACTATGCTGACTGGACTGACACGTATGACTAAAACCATCCGCAAAGCTTCTCGGGGGCTTTTCATCCGGTAATAATAATTGATGGTGAAAAATGTTTGGTTTTCTGGTTTAATGGGAGAATTCATGCTCACCCAATACACTAAGGGTGTAATTCAAACTTTTTCATTACTGTTTATGTGTTATTTATACGTGGCCTGAATGGTGTAATAGAGGGGGCACTAATAATCTCTAATACCGATTTCAGGACTCTATCCCTGGCCAGAGATTGTGCCATGTGGCGTCCTAGAAATCAAGCTTCTCCTCCCCGAAAATATGCCACGTCTCCTGCTCCCCGAAAGTTCGCTGCGATGGACCAACGAAAAAGGCTGGATCAGGAGAAGGGAGGGGGCGCTAGCTAGCGCGCGGAGGAGGAGAGGAGGCGGTGTGCACGGGTGAGCGGTGGCGTCGCGCCGGATCCTTTGTCACCTGCGCGTTGCGGCTATGATGCCGCGGCGAACCACCCACCGACGGCCCGAGGAGCAGGAGGGATTGCAGGAGGTGGAGGACAGGGAGCGCATTGCAGACTTCTCCTCGCTGATGTTGACGGCGCTACTTTAATCTTATAGATGTAGGCACCATCGAACTTCCTGCAAAGGAGGCCATACACTGTCCGTTGTAGCAGCGGCACCGCGGCGAAGATGGAGACGCCGAGGAGCAAGGAGCAGATTGAGGAATGGAGACTGGAGAGCAGTGGAGTCGACGACTAGGAGCGGGAACTGGGAAGGAAAAAAAATGACTTTATTTAGCTGCAACTGAAGACAGCGTACGAACGGCTAGATCCAATGCACAGATGGACGGCTCTAATATTTTGTATGACGTTGCCATCTAAATGAAAAAACAGTGAACATTACATTCAGATAGTGTAGGGGAGAAACTAAAGATCTTATTATATCATTTAATTAAAGATCTTATTATATCATTTGATTGTGCTCTCAGTTGACACTTACAGTTCGGCTGCATATACAAATACAAGTTGCAATGGGCAGACAAGGCCTCTTTGCAATCATTTATCCAGGAGAGAATTAAGTAAGTAGAAGAGAATAAGGAGGCACTATCTTTTGCTTCAGCTTGAGCTAAACGCAATTCCAAATTTTCAAACAAATAATTAATCCTTACTCTTCTTTATTGTGTAAATAGAATTTTTTAGGAGTAAAGTTCATCACCGGTCCCTAAACTTGTACCGTTGTGTCATCTCGGTCCCTAAACTCGCAAATCGATCATTCAGGTTCTTAAACTTGTTCGACTGTGTCATCCTGGTCCCTAAACTTGTAGATCACTCGTTTAGGTCCTCCAACTTGTATGGTTGTGTCACCCCGGTCCCTAAACAGGACGGTCTAAAAACTTTATATTAAAAAATAATTCATAACTTTTTCATGTGAACTCTAATGAAGACAAACTTTATATCAAAATTGTAGCCCTCGACACGACCTACAACTTTGTAGTTGAAAAGTTTTTGAATTAAAACTGTTTAGGGTCCCAAAATATTGTTGCATGTTTATAGATTTTGAAATTTTAATTTTAAAATTACATTTTGGGACAAAAAATGACTTAAAATAAAAAAAATTCAACTACAAAGTTGTAGATCGCGTCGAAGGCTACAAGTTTGATATAAAGTTTGTCTTCATTAGAGTTCACATGAAAAAGTTATGAATTATTTTTAAATATAAAGTCTTTAGACCATCCTATTTGACCAAGATGATATTCAAATCCAAATTTAGGGACCGGGGTGACACAACTGAACAAGTTTTCTGTAAGTTTAGGGACCGAGATGACACAGTCGAACAAGTTTGAGGACCTGAACGGTCGATTTGCGAGTTTAGGGACCGGAATGACACAACAGTACAAGTTTAGGGACCGGTGATGGACTTTACTCATTTTTTAATGTTATGCACTTTTAGAACGTTACGTTTAAAGAATAAGAAGATAAAATTATTAAAAAAAAAGGATTTTCTCGATTTTTATAGACATGTGGAGGCAGGGGCGAGCGCAAACTCACCGATAAAAACTCCATTAAATTTATATGTTATTGAATAAATTGATGATGAAATTTATATAACAAATACTGTAAGTATAGTTTGCTTGGGCTCAAAAAATCTTCTAGCTCCGCCGGGAGAGATAAAATGAAAAAACTCCCTCCAAAAACTAATACCTGTTTTTTTTGGCACCAAGACCAAAGAGTAATTAATTCATTTACAATATGACAAAACCAATAAACATGCAACCAATAAGTAATAAAATGGCTTATTGGGTTCCGATTAACAATTTAATTTAACACATAATAACTATAAATAGGACTTAAACCTTTGGAAAAACAAAAAGAATGGAATAAGTCTTAGACTTTTGGAAGAAGGGAGTAAGTGGTTTAGTTATTTGGTTTCATTGGAATTTGGAATTTGTGCGCATATATCCGATTTTCAACTTATGTCTAATTCAATGTCTCGCTGCTTTAAATTAAGGGTCATAGTTTGATAATTTCAGGCATTAAATAGATAAAGAAATTAAGTGTACTTATCATACCATATCATTTACTCCCTCCATTCCATAACCATATAACTTTTTCACCAAGACAAAAAAAATATTAACTTTCCTGCATTTCACTTAATGTGAGTATGTGGTAGGGAAAAATCAATAAACATGCACACTTTAACTCCTCTTAGGCCCCATACATAAGAGCAGGTCCAGTTATAAACATATTTCGAGGAGATAAAAGAGAAGAGAGAAGAGCAGCGGGCTACAGATTTGTAGCCAGCTATAGCACAGACTCCAAGATACATGTGTGTATGACAGGTGCGACCAAGTATGAATTGTGTAGTAATGTTTATAGGTAAGTATTATATGAATTGGCTACTAAATTGACTATAGATTATTTGGAGTCAATAGTTGGTTATACTAGTATTAAACTTGCTCTATGAAACGATAGCTTTACTACCTCGAATTCCTACATACATGCATGCATACTCAATTTTCATGCTTAAATACAATAATATTACACGTCAAACGAAGGGGATATGATTACATGATGATCAATTTAAAAATTTTAATTTGTGTTAAATGATGATCAATATGAAACGTATGGAGTATTTCGTACTAGCTGGTCCATTATGCGGCAAAGCTGCATCTATTTTCTACTACCTCCGTTTCAGATTATAAGACTTTCTAGCATTGTCCATATTTATATAGATGTTAATAAATATAGACACATATATGTTTAGATTTATTAACATATATATGAATATTGATAATACTAGCAAGTCTTATAATATGATACGGAGGAAGTAGTAATCTCCTAGTGCAGATCGCCTCTGAAGGTAACAGAGTAATGCACTAATGTGTGCTAGACAAAGCACGTTCGCCCAAGTCTATCAAGCTTAATTTCTCCCCGTTTGCTGGCGCATCTCCTATTACTCTGGCCTCACCTTGCCGATCCTGAGGAAGATTGGGTACCTCACCGTCTTCACCTCCACCCTGTCGCCGCCCCACGCGTCGGCGAACCCGCGCACCGTCGCCTCGTCGAGCAGCTCGACGCCTTTCTCCTTGGCCGTCTGGTACGCCGACCATGACGTGATGTAGGCGAGGTAGCCGTCGAGGTCCATGCGCCGCTCCGTCGAGAACTCGAACGGGCCCGTGTGCGCCTCGCCGTCGACGGGGTCGAAGGGGAAGTCCACGCCGCTGTACCGGTCGTCGACCAGCCGCCGGTTGGGCGCCCAGTACGGCTGCGACCCGTTGTAGAGGCGCCAGAAGGCGTCGTCCACGGCGGCGTCGACGCAGGGCTCGGTGTAGCACCAGGCGGCGAGCACCCCCGCCGCCTGCTGCGGCTGCGGCGCGCGCAGGACGGAGCGGACCTGCGCGTAGAAGCGCGGCAGGTCGAGCCAGTGGAAGGCCTGCGCCACGGTGACGAGGTCGACGGAGCCCGGCGGCGCGACGGCGGCGTGGATGCCGTCGAGGGGGAGGTCCGGCGGCGTGTGGACGTAGCGCACGTTGGGGAGGCGCGGCGCGTAGGACAGCTGCTGCGCGCTCGTGTCCGTGCCCACCACGTCCTTGTACAGCTTCGCCAGCTGCACGCACAAACAAACACACCACGAAGAACAGTCAAAATTATGTCGATTTTGTCAATCATAACGATTAAAAAAAATATGCGAGAAATTACACTTAAATTGCAGTTAGTCAACTAAGACCGAGATAACACTGAAAATAGTTATATTTATGGCGCCATATTTTTTTACTTAAAAAATATAGTCGGCATGTAGTATTTAACAGCAAGCAAGCAAGGGAGGCTCACCGGCGGGATGGCCTGGCCGCTGCCGGTGCCGACGTCCCAAGCAAGGTCGTGACGGGCCGTCTTAGAGGCGATGAAGTCGAAGAGCTCCGGTGGGTAGGCCGGCCGCGTCGCCGCGTACTGCTTCGCCTGCTTCAGGAACAGGTTCGCCATCTCTCCGGCCTCTCTTGTCTCTTGTGTGGCTCTCGATCGCTGACTCCCCGTGTGTTTGGGTTTCTCACTCTCGATCTGACTTGCCAATTGGTCGTCTTTTGATCAACCGGTTGTGTTGAATGAATTGCAGTGAATTAACAGAGGAAAGCGCCCGCGTATTTATAGGCACGTAGCAAAAGAAACCATCGACAGCGACGACGGTGGTGGTGTGCTAGCTGCTGGTTCTTCGCAAGTTCCTCGGTACGTACTCTCTCCGTTAAAAAAAAAAAAAGATAAACACTAAATTTTCGTGTCTAACGTTTGACTGTCTGTCTTATTTAAATTTTTTTATAATTAGTATTTTTATTATTGTTAGATGATAAAACATGATTAATGCTTTATACGTGACTTGTCTTTTTAATTTTTTTAAATAAGATGGACGGTTAAACGTTGGACACGGAAACCCAGCGTTTCACGGCTTGACTTTTTAAGGATGGAGGTAGTACGCTGCTGGTGTTCGTCGTCTCGCCTGCTGCCGGATCGAGCCAGGCACTTTCTGGTGATGGTAATTTGGAAACTGGTGATGATTGACGAGATCACAAAACCAATGCTTCCTTCCCAAGACAAACGTCAACATAGTATTGGCACAGGCACAATATGCACGTGAATGAAAGGGTCACAAACGTGCTGCTTCCTTCCATGAAGATGCCAAAGTTATCGGAGGCCAAGTTTGGTTGCAGCTGCAGCAAGTACGCTCAACAAATTTGTCTTTCTTAATTTGATCGATTAGTCAGCTCGACAGTGAACCGTACGTGCACCTCTTCGCTACGAAAGTACACGGGCGAAAATAGTCCTGGTCTTTTGGCTGATCGAATCACTCTCCAGCCGATGGGCACTGCGGTGCCATTGACAGCAGGAGACTCAAGTGATGATCGAGACGACTTGCTTAGGGCTTAGGCTGCTTTTGGCAGTGAGCTTTCCCAACTTATAACTCCCGCACACACGCGCTTTTCAAACTACTTAATAATATATAATTTTTGAAAAAAAATATAAGAAAATTGCTTTTAAAAAACATATTTATCTATTTTTAAGTTAATTTTAGATAATATTTAATTAATCATACGTTAATAAACTGTTTCATTTTTCGTGCCGAAGGAGAAGGTTCCCAACCCTTCCTAGACTGGCCTATCACCGGCCAGCACCGAAAGGCGAGCTCATGAAAAGGGCATGCACACAAGCGTTCCTTTAAATATTTTAAGTCTATTAAGTACTCCCTCCAGCTGACAATATTTACCGTTTTGACAATAAAACGACAATAACCACTTTTTTACCATAATCTCTACTACTTAAAAAATAAAAAATAAGAGATGTTTCCTTCGTCCGTTAAAACAAAATAAATAGCGAAAAAATAAAAAAAAGTCCGACTCCCGTCAAAACAAAATAAATAGCGAAAAAAATAAAAAAAAAGTCCGACTCCCTCTCAGAAACGAAAAAAAAGTCCGATACTATATCCGATTCCCCCTTAAAAAGGGAAAATAAAACACACCACTTCTCTCGGTCTCGGTTTGAGTCCGAGATCCCAGGCACACTCCTCTCGGTTTTGATCTATACCGTGATATCCCATACATCTTGGTGAAAAAAATTGATGTGCCGGATTGAAGATCTGTTTGCAAAAACGGAACCTACCGGTCGAGAGCATTCCATTTTTATATGATTTTAATTTTTGGGTTTGTACTTTTCTATTTGAGTCTATGTAATTTTTATATTTACATTTGAGTCCCTATAATCTTACAATAAGATACTCGAGGTCTTGTTTTAAGAAAAAATAATAAAAGGGAAAAAACAAGGGCATAAAGGTGCATAAAAAGAAAAAGCAAAACTGCAAAAAAAGAAAAAAAAGGAAAAAAAGAAAAACAACAATAATAAAAAAAATTTCCCCTAAGTGGCAAAAAAACCATAGATCCAATTCCTATAAAGGTCAAAAAAATAAAGTGGTGAAAAATAAAGGCTAGATTTGATTCCTTTAAAACGGAAAAATAAAGTCTGATTCCTATAAAGGAGAAAAAAAAATCTAAAAAAACATCTTAAAAAAGTTCGTCCGATTCCCTAAGAAATGGCGAAAAAAAATAGTTCGTAAAAAATAAAAAGCTGGCTCGTACAAAATAAAAAATGCACACGAGAAAAAAATAGAAAGGGCGAAACAAATTCTGATTTCTAATCAGTATATATCTCTTCTCTATCTCTAATCTAATCTAACTATTTAAAAAGAGATAATGCACGAGAAAAAATAAAATGGTTCAAAAAAATGCGTGAGAAAAAAGCGCAAAAAATGCTAAAAAGGTTTTCCATCTTCCATAAAAAAAATGTGCGAGAAATATTATTTCCATCATCGGTAATTTTTTTAAAAAAACATGCAAGGAAAAAATTGTAAGAAAAAATGCGCCATTTCTAAAAAATGATTTGAAAAAACCGCGCAAGAAAAAAATACCGTCTATTAAAAAACAAATCGCTCTGAAAAAACTGTCAGAAAAAACGCTAAATTGATGGATGCTTGAGTCGGATAGGATCATCGATTTTTGCCATCTATTACACGGCTTTTATTTCGTCGTATATTCTCCTGTATTGGAAAAAAAGCAAAAAAAGAACATTAAAAATATAAGCAAAAAACGCGTGAGAAAAGAAAAGCACAAAGGGAGAAAGATATGGTTTTCATCGTCCGTAAAAAAAAAATCAAAAAAAGCATGCTAGGAAGAAATTCCTGTTAGAAAGAAATATGCCATTTCTGAAAAAAGGTTTGAGAAAATCGCACAAGAAAAAATACACCGTTTATAAAAAAACTAGCCGCTCATTAAAATACAAACATTATCATTGACATGATTATGCATGAAAAACGTATATTATTATTAGAATTTATTCACCCGTTGCAATGCACGGGTATTTTTGCTAGTATATATAGAAATATCAAAAAATATATGATTTTATCAAATTACTTTTTAAGTTCAATCACTATATGATCACCATATTTCTAAGAAAAATATTTTAGATGTTATTTAGAGTTAAAATTTTTAGAATTTAACAATAACCTTGTGTTAAAACGATGGGTATTATCAAACCGGAGAGAGTATTAACATTAGGATTAGGAGGTAGTTATACAGTATTCGATAATTTTTAAAATAACTTTGAAATGTAACTTAAGTTACTTCATTTTATTTTAAATGTAACTTTTAAATGCACAGAAGCTTCTCTCTAGTTCAATCATTTTTTATTTTGGACAACAACACATTATCCAAAACAGGTACCTTTCACTATGATTTTTTATCATATAATACAAAAAAGTAATTATTTCATTTTTATTAAAGTATTATTTAAAACTAATCTATATAACACGGTGTTGTTACAGTGTCTTCAAACTAAATACTTTAAAAGTTATAGGTAGTCAATTTATAATTAATCTCAACTGCACAGTGTAATTATAATATAGCTTATATTTAACTTGTCAAAAATCTACAGGCGGTTGGTTGGCTAGCAACACAGGCTTTCGTAATGTAGATTGCAGGTTCGACTCCCTCCCACGCGTGCGACATGCCGACGGTCACAAATTCAAAAGTTTTGTGGAGAAAAACTTGTGAATGGTTTTTTAGCAATTCTGTTGACACTATTCTACCGGTAGTACTGTTGGCATTCTGAGCACGAGGTGTCCTATGCGTTATCCCTAATCCTTCTAACTGTAGTCCCCTTTAGGCTTTCCCTAATCCTTCTAACTGTAGTCCCCTTTAGGCTTTGTTTGGTTGGCCACGGATCGGACAGACGCGGATTGAAACCCAGTCCACAGAAAAATGTGCATTCGGTTAAGCTTGTCACGGATTGAATCCAGGCCGACCCCGACCTTGCCCTCTCGTCCTGGGTCTTCTAGAAGTGGACAGTATTCAGTGAGCCCCTAGCTAGTCTCCATGGCCCCTAGCGGTTGTCACTGTAGTCCCCTTTAGGCCTTGTTCAGTTGGCCTGAGAATGAGCGGGATTGGACTGCAATCCCCGTGGATCGGACAGACGCAGATTGAAACCCGGCCCACAGAAAAATGTGCATTCGGTTAAGCTCATCGCAAATTGAATCTAGGCCGACCCCGACCTTGCCCTCTCGTCTTGGGCAAGGAAAGATACCGCTGCCCATATGGAGTGGAAAAAACCCTCACGCGGAGGAAATCACTGTAGTCCCCTTTAGGCCTTGTTCGGTTGGCTTGAGAATGAGCGGGATTGGACTGCAATCCCCGTGGATCGAACAGACGCAGATTGAAACCTGGCCCACAGAAAAATGTGCATTCGGTTAAGCTCATTGCAGATTGAATCCAGGCCGACCCTGACCCTGCCCTCTCGTCCTGGGCAAGGAAAGATACCGCTGCCCATATGGAGTGGAAAAAACCCTCACGCGGAGGAAATGAGAAGTGCGTAGGGGAATGTGGCGGCGGCGACGTAGGCGCGACTAGCAGTCGACGGCGTAACGGTGACACGGTGCTCTCCCCTTGGGGACCATCCCCTCCGCTAGCCACCTTCTCACCGGTGAGTATCTCTTCCTTCCCCTCTCTTCTCCCTGTCCTACCTAGGGTTTGGGTCTTTGTTCTTGGTTCTTTTCTTGCTGGATCGGATTCACTAGTATTGTTTCAGTGGCTGGATCGGAGTAGGGAAATGCAAGCTAGATAGCTAGCTCGGTTCCTTTCTTGCTGTTGCTGTATCAAACAAATTGATTTTTCGAGCTTGATTTGGAGATATCAACATAAACCAAATACTAGTATCAATTTGATGCTATCAGAATGTGCCTTTTGCTTCCTGAATCAAAGCTACTGTGTGTGCTTTGATTCAACAGACTGTGAATACATATTTCTTCATCTTGCAGTGCAGGAAGGAAGGAGTAGGAGTTTTTTTGGGTCTAGCAGGATTTGGAATCCCATCATGCTACTTTGTGTAAAATCCCTGCCAAAACAAGCACATGGTTTTATGATAGGGGTACAGGAAAGGGATTCAAATCCCACAGGGATTAAGGGATATGGAAAGGATTCACCTAATCCCTTCCTGGATAAGTTCCTCTTGGGGATTAATTCCCAAGCAACCAAACAAGGTCTTAGTGATCTCCTTGACCACCACCTAGAAAATTGTTGGTGTCATGGGTGTATGAGTTTCTCGACATACTCACAATCAAACTGAAGGCAACAAGGCAGCGATTCATTTCCCGTGGACCTACCATGAAGACATGTGGCAACGGGCCATGCAAGGAGCAAGCGACGAATGGGTGAGCGAGGTGGGTTTCCTAGGGACTGGTGCATGGTTGTTGGGCTGGCTAGAGGCCGACCATAGGAAGGATGTTAGGGATTTAGCATGTGGCAGCATAAACGGGACACGAGAAGACTATCCGAGGATCGACACATGATACTCCCTCCATCCAAAAGTTTAGGACCTATTTATTTTTACACCGAGACTAAAGAGTAATTAACTAATTCACTATGTGACAAAACCAATGAACATGCAACCAATAAGTATTAAAATGACCTTTTGGATTCCGATCAACAATTTAATTTAGCACATAGTGACTATAAATAGGACTTAGATTTTTGGAAAAACTAAAGAATGGAATAGGTCACTTTTGGAAGGAGGGAGTAGCATGTTCAAAGTTCAATCTAGGACTGTTCGTGAGCAGGGCTGTTAGGAGAGCATACGTGGCGTCCTCAACTTCTGACATGTGGTAGTGTGCCCGTGACAGGGAGAGGCGGTGTCTAGGGCCCTCGGAGAAGGGACACACCAGGCCCATATCCTAACACCTTGGTGCAGGCGTGACATGTTCTTGCACGCCTAGTCATTCTACATAATCATGCGTGCTCATGGCCATTCAAGAGCATTTGTGTGAGCGATTCGGTGAGCTAGGTATGTAGTCCATCTCTCTAGTCGCCTCGTTTTGCCATAAACTAGGTATGGTCGTATCGGTTATAAGGTCAAGGTGGTATTGTGTATTAGGATGGAGAAGAATGATCGGGAGACAGACGACATGACAACAACTATTATTCATGTAATGATGCATGTGTACATCGCCTTACTAGGGCTCCCATGATGGTTAGATAGGTTTAGGGGTATATAAGCTGATAAGGCCTCATAGACAAGGGGTTTGAGACATTGTGAGCCTAAAAAAGCACTAGAAACACTAGACCTAGACATTTTGGATAGACAGAGGTGCATAGGCATGTCCGCCGAGCACCCACTATATCCATATAATCCTTTTCATCCAGACAATGGATCAGCAGAAGTAGTGCTATTATCTTTGGGAGACATAAACACGGGCAAATTCTAGTGTGCGTTTACTTGTTTGATCAGGTTAAGCTGTGAGATCATAGCTTTAAGCCCACATAGTAGAATACCCGGTTACCTGGATCTTGATGTGCCGACTACAACACCTCGATATAGTGCCGTGCCATGTATGAGAGTTACGATGATCCTGTATCTCGCCTCGTGCATGGAAGGTCCAAAAGAAGCTCGAGTCACCATTGTTAATGAGGTTGGGTCCGACTCTGGCAGTTCTGACAACAGAGCATATGGTAGGGCCCCTCCTCCTGCACTAACACTAAGCCAAATCAGTTGAGTTGTGTGGACTGAAAAATTTATATGGGCTGGAAAAATATATGGGCTAAATTGTAGGGGCTGGAAAAATCATATGGGCTGAATTGTGCGGGCTAGAAAAATCATATGGGCCGAATTGGTGTGGGCTGAAAATTTGTACAGGCTGCACTCATTAAATAGAAGCAAATAATATGCTGGGCCCGCTAGAAACAGCCCCCAAAAAAATATATTTGTGGCCCATGAGCTACATGGGCTTTAGCAGGCCGAATCTTATTTTGTGACTTTTTTTTTCAACCATGTCAACTGCCAATTCAGCTGCCACGTGGCAAGCCTCAGGATTTTGTGGCAATAAAGCAATGCCATATGCTTGTGACAATAGATGTACAAACGTCACATACTAAATTTATGACAGTGGCTTTTTGACGTTTGAAACTATGTCAACTGTTTGTCACAAATCGTAATTTTTGACATAAATTTCAGATATTATGACATAATAAAATGTCAAAAAAGCCACACACCTCTTATAGTGACATGTGGACGATGCAAGCCGATCCTGAAATTGAGCCACGTAGACCAGTGGCCACCGGCGAAGTCTAGTATGACGCATGCCGCCATCTCTCGTGCGCATGATCACGCGTCCAACTAACTTAGTGTGTGCTTTTCTCTTCCAGATTTCGGATGTACTATGCATGCCTCGGCTATGACTATATGTTTGCTCTGGATGATAAGGTGAGTAGTACCATGTGTGCAGGTGAGGCTAGACATGGGGTTAGGAGGGCGTGTATGCCACGATGCTCAACTCGGGTAGAGCACCTTGCGCCATCGTCAAGAATACCGTCACACACGCACCGACCACCTCAGGATGCATACATATTATTAAGTGAAATACATGGCCGGTCTCTAAACTTGTGTGGTGGTGTCACTTTAGTCCGTGAACTTGAAAGTTGCATATTTAGATCTGTGAACTTGATTTAATGTACCGCCCCCGATCCAATCGTCCTTTGATTGCATTTGACAGCCAACATGCCACGCCATGCAGGCAACCCTTTTACGCTCAACTCCTTATGCATATACTTCCTTACATAACTTGCCTTGACCAGTGCATTCCAACCCAAATCCCCCAAAAATCCCTAAATCGGGTAGGGTTTCAACGGTGAGGTTAGCGGCGGGAGGTGGCGTGAGGTAACGGTTGTGGCGGCCTAGACGACAAGATTAGCGATAGGAGGCGGTACAGTGTGATGAGATTAGCAGTGGCGCAGTGCGGCCTGATTAGCGGCGGGTGGCGACGTGGTGTGGCTTGCATGCTCGGCGTCTCCATGGATTCTCCAAGCTCGTCCTCGTCTTGCAATTGCCGAAAGAAGACATTGTTGATCAAGTGCCCATTGTGCAAGATAAGACCATAGCGGAGCGTAGAACAATGGCAAGTGCTAACTAGGGCCGCATTTTCTATATGTGCAAGGTGAAGAATGAGAGGGAAGAAGGATTTGGGGATTTTTTTGGATTCAGGTGTCACTAACTCACTATGGCTACAAGAAGGTATATGCGACACGTTGTGATGTGGAGAGGGCTAAGTGTAAAATTTTGCTTCCATAGTGTGCTATGTTGGCGGTCAAACGTGGTCAAAAGGCAATTGGATCAGGGGTGGTACATTCAAGCATGTTAACAGATCTAAACGTATAATTTTTAAATTTATTGATCTAAGGGATACCACCTTACAAGGCCGGTCATGAACGTATTTCACTTTTAGTTATTTATATTTGTTTCACATAATTAGATTCGTTTCGCTTCCCCTACATTCTACGTTTTCAAATTTAAAATTTTGAGAAATTATACTTCAGACAAGTAATAATATTGTTAGAAACAGACAAGTAATAGTATTGTTAGAAATGTTTTCTGATCGTTTACTTCCGTTTTTCTCTATCACGGAACCGTCATTTCGGTTTGAATATATACTTATATAGTGCGCACCGCAGTCCGTAGAGTGACGCGTTACGGTTAGGCGCGCGCTAGATCCGACTAACTTGCCATCCACCGGATGCAATTTGGTGGACCTGCTTAACCGCAAATTAAGAAACAAAGTTGGCCGGATTATGTGTGTCTCCCTTTGTTTATCCGGTAGAATTTACATTTACGCGCTTCTCATGCACGGATATATTCAATCTCCAATACCATTTAACCTCAGGTTAATTTATCAGCTTATTATTAGCCCAAGAGCAAGACATTACCCCGTAACCGACGCTATGAGCTAGGTAGCCCCTTCTCTTCCCTCCGCTACGATAGAAGAGATCATCTTAGGCCGCGCGCTCATGAGCGCGCCGTCCGACGGCCGCACGGGCTAGTCGTCGTCGGAGACCACGCCGTGCAGCACGCCATGGTGATGAAGCTTCGCGAGACTGGCTGTCGAGGTATACGTGATGTCCACAAAGCGAGCTAAATTGCTTCCATGTGTACGTACTATACTAGCTAATGAACTACTCCCACGGTTTTATCCTACAAGTCGTTTTGACTTTTCCTAATTAAATAGTTTTATGTTTAATTAAGTTTATAAAAAATATATTAATATTTTTTAGCACAAAACAAACATGATATCGAGACATATTCAATTTTATATTTAATAAAACTAGTTCATTGTTGACTTGTTGTAATGTTACTAATTTTCTATAAATTTGATTAAATATAGAAAAGATTGATTATAAAAAAGTTAAAGCGATTATAACATGATACTGAGATTATAAAACGGGAGTAATACTGTAGTTAGGTTGGAGATTGCTTTCTCACTCTGCTCATATACGTACGCTGCTGGTTGTAGCGACGGTTTGCTCGGATATGGAAGCTGCGTCGGCGCTGCTGCTAGAGCGATGGAGAGAATTCGACTTCGTGGTGGCGGCAGATACGTTCGGCAGCTTAAAGCTCAAGCGTATGGAGCTTTTATGCACGGAGAAAGGACTGAAATTGGTCGGTATGTATACTTTTCGACGTAATAAGCGTTTACCGTTCAAGTTAGGGTTCAGTTAGGACTTTAATTAAATTCAGAATTGCTTGAATTATACATCTTTGTTTTTTTTTCTGTTAAGAAAATTATCGAGACCAAAATAGATTTTCGCTAGCGGCCGGCGGTGCGCCAACGAACTAAGGCCAGTGAAAATAATGCATAATGTATTTTCACTAGTGGCCAGCCAGCCGCTAGTGAAATTCGAGTTTCACAGGCAGCATGTTAAGACAATCATTAGCAAAAATACCATGTTCACTAACGACAAGTTAGAAGGACCACAAGTGAAAAAAATTTTGGGGATAAAAAAACATTTTTAGGGGTAAAAGAAACTGAAAATCGGCGCCGCTGGCCACCACAACCGCATGCACCGCCCACTGCCGAACCCCGCCACGGCGGCTCCCTTGCCACCATATCGAACACCGCCGCTGAGCCCGAAGAGGGGAGGCTCTCCTGCGCCACCCACTCCGGATCTAGAGAGGAGAGGAGCTAGGCTCCCCTGCTCTACCTCACTCTGCGGAGCCCGGCTGACGCCACCAGATCAGTCCCCTGCAGGAGCCCACGCCATTGGTTCGCCTCCCGCGCAAGTTGCCGCTGCCACCCCCTCCCCTTTGCCGCCGCCGCAGAGTCCAGAAGAAGAGACTCCCTGCGCCACCCCACTTTGAATTTGGAGAGGAGAGGAGCTAGGCTCCCCTACGCCACCCAACTCCGCCGAGCCCGTCCGCCGCCTCCACTCCAATCCGCCGAGTCCGTCTGCCACCACCGGATTCATAGCCCGCGGGAGTCCCCGCATTGCCGGATCTGTCGCCCACGCGTGGGAGTCGCCGCCGCCGATCACTGCCGCCACCCCCTCCCCTTTGCCGGAGCCGATGCAGCCTATGCAAGTCACCGTTGCGTGACCCGCCGCCAGTGGGGATAGAGGAGGAGAGGAGTGAGGTGGTGGTGCGCTGGTGAGGGAGGAGAGGGTGGATCTGAGGATTTTTGCTGCCTGTGTTTTTTAATGCATTGTGGCCGATTTTTTATGAGGCGGAGGTTTTTAAGGGCGGTGCTTTTTAGTGATAGCTGGCGGTTTGCTTATACTTGAAAAAAAATCTCTATTTTTATAGGTGGATCTCTTAAGTGGCTGCCAACGAACGGTTGGTAACCGGGATCCCTCTCAATTATTTTCACAAGCGTATTTTCATCAAACCCGCCAGCAAAAATAAAAGGATGACGCTATGAAAAATTGTTTTTTTATAGTATTAGAGGGGTATGCGCCGCTGGTCAATTGCATCGCGTGTGTTTTCGGCTATTTATGTACAAGTTATATATATATAGAGGTTACAATTTACGCAGTATAGTTGGTTATATTTTAAAATCTTTCGAAAAAAATATTGTAAGATTTATTTGTTAGATAGTTCTTAATTTGCTGGTTGCTACAAGTGCAAGATTATTTCCTTTAGTTAATTTCTTTTCTGCTGATGTGGCACAAGATTTCGGTTAATTTTCTCGCTAACCTACATCTTATTTTTCCCACTTTCTCGTTCCCAGTAGTGAGGAATAATGGAGGCAACAACTACAGTTGTGTAAGTATGCCAAGCTGCAACAACGACCACCAGATCAATCCAGCTGCTGTACGCACGGAGGAAGAACATGGGCACTTCAGCCCATCTACCATGCTGCCGGCGGCGTCACTGCACGGTGACAGCAACGGCTCGACAACCACGGCGAGCTCGTCGTCAGGAAACAGGGCGACCAACCGGAGGAATCAATGCTGGGAGACGACGGCCAAGCAGGTTAGCACAGTACAGGGAGAAGCTGCACAAGAGCAACCTGCTGCCCAGAATCAGCCGAGGAAGCCGAGGTTCGTCTGGACCCTGCGGCAGAAAGCCAAATTCAGTGAAGCGTACAAGGAGGAGCTCTCTCGCTCAGGAAGTAATGAAAACCTTTATTGTTTATCTCTTCAGTATACGTACATTTAATTGGTACTTCCGTATGCATATATATGCATTTGGTAACATTGATGAGCAAGCCACGTTGTTTTAAGTTTGACGTCAATACATATACCTATATTCTTCTCACAAAATTTTGATTTTGAATGCTTACAGAAATTTCAAATATTTATATACCATTATTCACACACCCAGAGTTTAATGTTCAAAAATATATATTTTTTTAATAAAAATACTTTTGACTCTCTTTCACTACTTGTCGCCAAAAACCCATGTGTTGCACGCATTATTAGCATTAATAATAGGGAAAATTGCAAAAATCACCCCATAAATCACCTGAAGTTTGACATTCCACCCCATAAATTATTTTGTTGCAAATGTCCATCTACCTACTCAATTTTGTTGCAAAAACCACCCCAGTAAACACATGCTCAACCGAATCAACATGTTTTTAGTAAAATGTGAGCTATCAATATGGTCTTTACAAAAACTAAATACTTCTATAGTATTCTTCATACATTTTTTTGTGAGATTCCACAAATAAAATTGTTGACAAGAGCTTAAACATTATCGCACTGAGTTTCGCTATATGAAAAAAAAATCAAATATAGAAAATAAGTCTAATGCAAGCACTTGGACAAGATTGATTTGGTTAGCTTAACCTGTGGTAACCCTACATCAGCAATAACGAATTGATTTGGTTAAACACGTGCGCATTGGGGTGGTTTTTGCAACAAAACTTAGTAGCGGGTGGGTATTTGTAATAAAATGACTTATGGGATAGAATGTCAAAATTCAAGTGACTTTCGGGGTGGTTTTTACAATTTTCCCTTAATAATAAAAAAATTAAAAATTTAATCATACGTTGAATAGGTTGGTTATATTCCGAATAATAATGGATTAGACTAAGAAAAAGTTTGTGTCCGTTATTACTTATTACTCCCTCCATGTTTATTTGTATGATTTTGAACTATATTTAAGGAAGGAGGTAGTACTTTAAATTAAATAAAATATTAAATTTTTGTGACTAATATTTTGGAATTAATTAGTAACTAGTTGTATTTTGAGATTTTTTTTACTGGATAATTGCATATGAGTTGGAGTTTCAATTTTAGTATGCTCCATAATTTAATAATTTGAAATTCAAAATTAATAAACATAGAGTTGCAGTTGGTTTGGACTTTGGAGGATATATTTATAATTTTAATAGTTTCAAAATTAAGAATTAATAATTAATATTTTCTCATTGATATGGATTTTCTTTTATCCAAAAATGTTCAGTAAAACTTGAATTCTTATTGAATGTTCTATTCATTTAGCACCAAACTGTAAATATGATATATGGTCATGATTATACCATCGAATCAATGGCATGATTTTTGGATAGCGTACAAACTCTCTCAAAGGTCTATTTAGTGTTGCACGTGCTACTTTTTGTTAATATTATTATAGATGTTAAAATTTTAATTATATGCTCAATACATTGGTTATTTGTCTGAATTGTAGCGAGTCCATATTGCACCTTACTAATAATTTAAATTTTACATAAATAAAACCGTACACTTTGTATTTATTAATTTTTGAATTTTGGATAACATATAATTTTGGGAAAAATGAAACAGAATTTTGGATAACATATAATTTTGGGAAAAATGAAACAAAGAAATAGTTTGCGGCGTTGCTTCTTTAGACCAAAGATCTGGTTTTGCAGCAATTAATTGGCTTAGCACTCTAAGGACATAGTTTGCCAGCTTGCTATCTTAGGGCTGCTGCAGCTTCTCCCAGAATTTAAAACTCCCCCAAACAATTCAGTTTTTGGTACAGATTCTGAGAAGCTGTAGTTGTAGAAACCAAAAAATGAAATAAAAGATTCTCAGAATTCTTTAACTTCTCCTGAAGAGACCGGACCCTTAGACATAAGGTTGGACTTCCTATATATTCTGTTTTCTGCATGATTATCCGGTTACATTCAAATTCAATTGGATAATCGTATAAGATTTCAACTGCTTTATGTTGCATAATTGGATAAAAAACTAAACCATCACGGTATCTCCGATGAATTTTTTTGTTTAATATGTATTGTTAATTCAATCAATGACTATAATAATTTGAGCCAACTAATCTATGGTCAAATCTTTCTGGTTAACATGTGAGCTTTTAGAAAGTGTCCAATTAATAGAGATTAATTGATTTTACATAATTTACCTTTGTATTTATTGAATTAGATTACAAACAAAATAATAATTATTCTAATAGACTCCCGATTCTTTTCCTATTAGATCCCTAAATTGTTAGGACGTGGTTAAAAAAATTATAGTGTTAGAATTTTACAGTTAATTAGAACCCTAATTTGTTCAGTCATGTGATTAAGTTTAGAAAGGATATCAACGATCAAGACTTTTGATAAGCTTAAGGGAGTAATTAAACTGTAAACCACCTTATGTGGAGAGCACTTCATATAAAAGAGCTCAGTAATTATTCGTGTTAAATTGTTCCAAGTCCTCATTAGTGTGACGATTCTTCTTTGCTTAGCTGCTTTATATACAGCTAGTACTAATGCTGATACCAATTATTAGTCATTAAAGTAAATAATGAACTATTTCTTATTATTTGATTAGAGGTGGTGCCCACAAAATTACTTAAAAGGTTCAAGTCAATGAATGAGACAGGCCTAACACTACAGAACATTTCTAGCCGTCTTCAGGTAATTAAATCAAACTTTTTTCACCTAATTGAGAAAAGAGACATCCTTCCCTTCTTATTTTGTTGAATTGTTATGAATCGTTGATTATTTGATCACTGACCGTTTCGTGAATTGCAGAAATATCGTCTTTCTCTTAAACGACAAACCTCACATGTTGATCAAAGTACCTCAACAGATTCAACAACAGCAAGTTCCATTCAAACAAAACAAACTCCAGCTCTCCTACAACAGATTATTCATCCGAGGGCTCTACATACTCAATTAGCCCCTGATGTCCATCAGGTTATCACCACCAACTTACCCCAGCAACATATACAGCATTACCACAACATGCACCATCAACAAGTTGAGAGATTATCAGAACCGCACAGCAACGAACCTATTTACAAGGAATATAATAACCTAGCCCAGAGATTCACACAAGTCAATTATCATGGACATAGTAGCATTCACGATCATCATTACGCAAACATCATCAAGAAGCTATTGCCTCCCAATGTGATGCAGCCTTGTGACCTGATCAATGCACTGCCCCAGCAGCCTGCTGCAGCAACAGCTTGTTGCATGCAAAGCAACACTCAAACAGTGAGCAGTGCTCTGATAGTTAAAGGCATGCAAAATCATCCACCTGATCATCACATCCAAGCATTTGGAGTTCTAGATATGGGCACAGGTATTTATTTATTTTGTATGTATGTCTTCATCATATATGTCACTTCCTTAATTCAATTCTATCTCTAGGATTCGATCATAATATGATACTCTATAATTAGTTAATAAAACTCAATCACACGTTTTTTTTTTCTCATTTTTTAGCACAATACATGGGGCAGCAGCTTAATATGTACACGGCAGAAGGCAACTGGAGAGGCACGACGCCACAGAATATGCGCCCCATATCTCAAGTGCATCGACATGTTTCTGAACCACCACCTAGTTATTTTTCAAATAAGCAAAAGCAAATGGCAGGTCTCAAGAAGATCTAGATGTGGTCCTTCAACAAAAGTTGGTAATAAATGATAGTCTGGTGAGAATAATACCATTCTAGTTACGTTTTGCATTTTTGTATTAGAACATGAAATACTTTACTCTGATTACGTTCCTTTTTTATACTTGACGATGTAGTATTTTTCAATCATGTACTATGTTCTTTTATAGAACAATTACCATGATGGGAGGAAGAGTTTGTTATAAAACTGGCCCCGAAATCGACATCGAGCACCAAACGCGGAAGAAAACGCCATAGGAGATCCAAACATGATGACGACACCGAGGCACGATATTTAATAACGGAGTTCAGCCGAGGCCTACATCTCCAGGGCACTAATTACGGGCGCTCCTCCCCGATCCAGCATATACAGCGTATCAGAGTTACAACGATTCACGGCCGGTCGCCGCCGGCAGCCGCTCCCTCTCGCTATGCTATGTCGCCATGCGGTTACAATAGGCATGCCCCTCTATTTATGAGAGATCCTAGGATAGAGTCCGACTCATACTCTAGTCCTAATATCTATTACAACTCCAAGCCCTAAACTGTAACCGACTACGTACACATATTCGACACAAACTCTAACAAACTCCACCTTGGCGAATATGCCATGCCAACCTGAATTTGTTCCTTGCTCGAACCTCCGTGCAGCAGGACTTGAGTTGGTTCCTTTTCGCCGCTCACACCGAGCCGCCCCGACAAGCCTCCACCAGGCTCACCGTAAACAAGAGACTCTGCTATCCATGTAACTTCCTCTGACTCCACCTGCAACAGTGCTCCACCTTCTCTCATATCATCACAGTCGTCTTGCCAAGTGAATTGAATTCTTCCTAGCTGTCACATCATAGACTCCCCGAAGACCATGTTCAACTTCATCTACTGTCTTAAATCTGACTTGATCTAATCCATGGCCAGATAACCGATGTCATCACCAAATAGACAAACCAAACTCACCAGATATGAAGAGAACCTTTTTTTCCTTGTCATCTTATGAACCAAGCTAATAAATCCAACATCCACGTTTTCCCGCATCCGTAGACTGCATTCCTGATAATCTGAGAAAATTCACTGTTGCCTTGAATCACCTGAAGAAATTACCACCATAGCGTTTACTCTTCTCCTTCAATGACGCAGATTCCATATATCCCCATCATGCAATCCCCGCAGATCCTGGATATATCCTGTACTGCCAAACAGCCCGTTGACGCCCTCAACGATTTTCACCCGCTGTTGCCCGGGACCTTCACCTGTACAACTGCTTGACAAGTCAAACCACCACTGTGATGTCTTTTAGCAGAGCCAACACTTTTGACTTAACATGCTACTAATATCTTGCTGTAGGAGCTTCTCTCCACATAGCGTTTCTTTAAACCAAGTCCCTATACACCATCAAGTTACCTGCAGTCTCAGTCTCCACGTAAAGCCAGGCCAACCAAATCTCATTACGGTCATAGACTAGTCAACAACTCAACAGCAACAGCCCTAGTGTTTGAACCAACCGGATCAACGAACCAATATTTTTTTCTTTTCCCCAAAAGAAAATAAACCGCTCGGTTTTCTCTCCTTGGTCAGAAACCAGTTAACGAGGAAAAACAGGAAACAAATCGAAAACGATCGATCCCCTTTCTTCCTCCTCGCTCCTTCGCTCGCTTTCCTCGGACCCAACCGCGCCGCTGCCCAGCGCCTGTAGTGCCCCTGCCGCGCTGCTACTTCCTACCGACCACTGAGCACCAGAGCCGCCACGCCTCACCGCTCCTCCGCGCCCTTGAGGAAGTCACCGCCGGTGGCCGTTACTGCCGCCGCCTCCTTCTCTCCCTCAATGTCACCACCCTTCTGGAAGACGTCGCCGTGCACAGGAGCTGGTCTCCCCTTGCGCCGCATCCCTGGGGCCTCTGCCAGTGAGAGCGCCGCCGCTGCTGCCGTGGGCTTCCCGCCGGATGAGGATGCCGACGCCCACGGGGCAGCTCCCCGACGCATGAGCCGCGCCGGCCCTGTCATCGGTGTCCGCCACCTCCTCCTGGAGCCGGCCCGCGTCGAACTCGCCAGCACCTGCACGATGACTACACCAAGCCATGCTCCTGCCGCCCGACATTCGTCGCCCAAACAACCGCCGCTCAAGAAATCGAGTCCGATCTCTTCATTGCTTTGGTTGTTTGATTCGATTGCAATCTCTGCAATCCCGTGGATTCCTCTTGCTGATTTACACGGACAAATTGAGCCCGATTCTATTTCCAAATCGAATTCTCCTCCGATCCCCTTTCGTGTCCGACATGGTATCCTTCTCGATCTCTTCTTGTCATGTGTATTGAAGCCGAACTCATGCTCAACTCCTTTTCTACCACGGCCCACTCCGAGTCGAGTCCTGCATGAACCCAAACCAGGTCTGCTACTACCAGCGTCGCTTCTGTCTCCGTCGCCGGCACGGCCTCAACACGAAATCGTGCACACCACCGCGACCCTAACCTCCAAGCTTCACGTATCCCAGCGACATCCTGGTTTCCAGAGCAAACAGACACAGCACAACCACCGACATCATCAACAACTTCCGCCGCCAATATGTATTGATTCTATGCTGATGCTTCTCTGTTCTGCCATCCATCGCATGTACGCCACTAAGTAGCAATCCTTCATGCAGTAAAACAGCTCGTAGGATCCACCCGCTCTGACTTCCGATTGAACGCCATCAATCTAGTCGAGAGCTGAAGCCGACGAGTCACATGCCGTCTTCCCAGCCGCCGAACGACCCGAGTGCTACGTCTAGCCGTCTCCCTGTCGAACGCAGCTCATCGAAAGGCCCAGGCCACCCCGCCTAGAGTGTTTGACCCACCGATCGAGAACGCCGATCGCCTCCAGCTTCAGTCAACCCGAGCGTGGGGCCCCACGTCTCCCTATTGAGAGTAGCTCACCGGAAAGTCCGAGCCACCCGCTCGAAGTGTCCGACCCATCGATTGGATCACCAATCGCTTCCGCCGTCATCAACCCGAGCACCAAGTCTGGTCATCTCCCTGTTGGTTGCAGCCATCGAACGGTTCAGACGCCGCCTGAAGTGTCCGATTCCACCGATCAAATTCCGTTGATCGCCGCCGTGCTCCACCTTGCGTCCATGTCCGCCCCTGGACACCCTGTGTAGTCGTCGCGGCGTGGAGCACCTCCCTCGTACCTCTACCATGGATCTCCCGCAGGCTCTGATACCACTTGTTATAAAACCGGCCCCGAAATCGACATCGAGCACCAAACGCGAAAGAAAACGCCATAGGAGATCCAAACATGATGACGACACCGAGGCACGATATTTGATAACGGAGTTCAGTCGAGGCCTACATCTCCAGGGCACTGATTACGGGCGCTCCTCCCCGATCCAGCATATACAGCGTATCAGAGTTATAACGACTCACGGCCGGTCGCCGCCGGCAGCCGCTCCCTCTCGCTATGCTATGTCGCCATGCGGTTACAACAGGCACGCCCCTCTATTTATGAGAGATCCTAGGATAGAGTCCGACTCATACTCTAGTCCTAATATCTATTACAACTCCAAGTCCTAAACTGTAACCGACTACGTACACATATTCGACACAAACTCTAACAGAGTTCCTGAGCAAATCATACCCTGGCTATGGCAGTGACAGATTTAGTTGCAGGACAAAAATTCTGATCAAAGGAGCGGCTACACATACCTTTGGGTGTAGAGGTCGAAAGTTATTGCTTCCAAGTTCCATTAGTAGTAGTGGCTCATGCCTAAGGAGCTTGAGCTTAATTCCTATCCAGCTTATAGTTTTTTTTTTTTCGGACCATGTATCCAGCTTATAGTTGTTTGCATATCAAGCTCCCAAAACAGAGTAAAACTTTTTGCAGACATTTTTTTTATGTATTAGGATGATGGTTATGTGAACTTATGTGTCTTAGTTTCTGGTTTGTTCGTGCAACAATAAAATCTTTCCTATCAGTATATCACTGTTTTTAGTAGAGTATATAGGAAGAGGCTTTTGGACATGAAGATGGTGCCAGTTCCAAGTTCCAACAACAGAAATAGGCACAACTAGGCAAAATGTGGCGCATCCTGATCTAGCAATGAAGTACAAAGGCTAGTTGCAATGCACTGTGTTTTACTTTCAACACAAAAAGTTTATTTTGCATCGGAGGTTCATGTTATGCATTCAGTTCAATTGTCTTTCACGAAACCTGTCAATTTTATTTGGCAAGCTTATTTTCTCAACAGTAAAAGCGTGTTACTAAGTTAACATGATTAATTTGCTAATCTCTCCGTTTCACAATGTAAGTTATTCTAGCACTTTCCATATTCATATTGATCTTAATGAATGTAGATGTTTGTCATTCTAGCACTTCCCACATTTATATTGATCTATCTAGATTCATTAAGAACATCTAGATTTATTAAGATCAATATGAATATAGAAAAGTGCTAGAATGACTTACATTGTGAAACGGAGGAAGTAGTAGCTATACCTGTACAAGCAGGCTAATTACACAGCACCATTGGGGATAGGCGCCGCCGCCGTCAGTGGCGGCAGCTGGGCCTCTTCTGTCCACAGCAAGATGCATGTCTTCGTCCACTAGCTATTTTCTTTTGTCTTAAATTATTTGGGCCATCACAGTCATAAGTTAGACACGTTATTATTGATGGCAATCTTTTTCTTCAATTAATAACAAGGTAGTTTTTAAACCTTACTTGCGGACATGTTGACTTAAATATTTTTTACTTTATTTATAACACAAATAATATAATAGATATATAGACTGTTGTCCTCTTCTCCTTCTATACAAGCATTCAAGAAAAATATAGCAGCGATAGTGACATATACCCCTAGTTTTATTGCAATCTGACGTATCCCCAAGCAGGTATCATGTATTGTAAACGGAGGTTGCATACTTGCTCATCACTCATCAGCCAACCAAACCACCGATTCCAGAACACAAAATATTTGTACATATTTTGGCTCACCGGAGCATCCTTCATCGGCCATGGCGTCCTCGATCCTGTCCACTCTTGCTGGCTTTTTGGCCAAAGTATATACTTCAGTCCAAGTACCATCTTGCTCTTCTTGTGATCCTAAAAAATTACCAGCTACTGCATCTGAATTCGATGAGATGAAGGTCATACTTTGTAGAATTCGAGCTGTGCTAGCTGATGCGGATCGGAGGGAGATAGAAGATCTGCATGTGAATATGTGGCTATATGAGCTCAGGCAAGTCGCATACGATTTGGAGGATATCATCGATGAGTTGTCCTACAAGACAGTCCAGCCTGAAGCAGAGACGAACACCCATGAACATGCTGATCTCAAAAGGAAGTTTGAGGTACTTGATACTGTAAATTCTCCAGTGCATGATCATGAAGAATCCCTAGATACAGATATGCTTGACAAAATCAGCAAGGTCAGAAATAGACTTAAATCCATTAACAGTTTTCGTGAAAGCCTCTCGCTGCGAGAGGGCGATGGGAGAATCAGAGTAAGCACCACCAGCAATATGCGTGCTTCGAGTTCTCTAGCTAGTGAGACAGGGACCTTTGGAAGAGATGGAGAGAAAAATAAGTTACTTGACAGCCTTCTGAATAATGACAATGGTACTGACAACAACTTACAGGTGTTCTCCATAGTGGCAATGGGAGGCATGGGGAAAACTACACTAGCAAAGCTCATCTACAACGATGAACAGGTGAAAGACCACTTTCAGATAAGAGCTTGGGCTTGGGTATCAGAAGTTTATGATGTGACAAGGACAACGAAAGCCATTATCGAATCTATTACCAGAGAAGCTTGTGGTCTGACTGAGCTGGAAGCGCTTCAGAATAAGCTACAGCATATTGTTTCAGGAAAGAGATTTTTGATCGTCCTTGATGATATATGGATTATAAATTTGCTCCAGTGGGATGAATTGCGGCAGCCTCTAGACCATGGAGGTAGAGGAAGCTGTATTGTGACAACCACAAGGAATCAAAACGTTGCACAGATCATGAGCAGGTTGCCACAAGTTAATTTGGATGGCCTGAATCTTGCAGCAAGTTGGGCATTGTTCTGCCACTGCATTAGGCAAGGATGCCATTCTCTCAAGCTCTCTGAAACTCTTGAGACCATTGGTAGAGGTATAGTTGAGAAATGCAGCGGTGTTCCTCTGACGATAAGGGTGATTGGAGGCCTACTTTCTTCTGAAACCAACGAGGAAACATGGAATGAAATCCTTACCTCTGATATTTGGAACTTGACCGAGGGGAAGAACTGGGTTCTTGATGTATTGAAGGTGAGCTATGTTCACTTACCAGCTGAGATAAAACCATGTTTTCTCTATTGTGCACTGTTTCCCAGAGGGCACATGTTTGATAAGGAAAATATTGTGAGGATGTGGGTTGCCCATGGATATCTACAGGCAACACACTCAGATCGGATGGAATCATTAGGCCATAAATACATCTCTGAACTAGTTGCAAGATCATTCTTTCAGCAACAGCATGCTGGAGGTCTTGGCTACTATTTCACAATGCATGACCTTATCCATGACCTGGCAAAGTCACTTGTAATAAGGGATCAAAATCAAGAACAGGAGCTCCAGGATCTACCAAGCATCATCAGTCCAAGGGTTGACATCATCGGAAGCAAATATGACCGGCACTTTTCAGCCTTCCTCTGGGCCAAAGCACTGGAGACTCCTTTAATAGTACGGTCAAGCAGAGGACGAAATCAAGAATCATTGCGATCACTGTTGTTATGCTTAGAGGGTAGAAATGATGATTTCTTACAGGTAAACTCCACTGGTAATTCTATCATGTTGCACTTTGAAAGGGATTTCTTCACAAAACCTCATATGCGCTTTCTACGAGTGCTGGAACTTGGCAGCTGCAGGCTATCTGAACTGCCCCACTCTGTTGGTAACTTGAAGCAACTAAGATACCTTGGTCTTTCTTGCACAGATGTTGTAAGATTACCTCAGGCGGTATGTAGCCTCCACAATCTGCAAACACTTGACCTGAGATGCTGCAGGTTCCTAGTTGAGCTTCCCAAAGATATAGGACAATTACAAAATTTGCGGCATCTTGATTATAATGTCTTAGGAAGAAATGATTCTACAATACCAGTCTGCAAGTTCAAAAGTTTACCTGAGGGCATAGGAAAGTTGACTAAACTGCAAACACTCCCTGTTTTCATTGTGCACTTCACTCCAATGACAGCAGGAGTGGCAGAACTCAAAGACCTGAACAATCTGCATGGGCCACTGAGGATTTCGCCCCTTGAGCATATTAATTGGGAGCGCACTTGTGAAGCAAGAGTTGCGGACCTGATAAAAAAAGTGCATGTTACACGATTGTGTTTGCGGTGGAACAGCCACATACGCTATGTTGATAACTCTAAACCACAAGAGAAATCCTTGGAAGAATTTGACAGGGAAGTACTTGACAGCCTTGAACCTCATAATAAAATCCAATGGATTGAAATTGAGAAGTACATGGGCTGCAGTTATCCCAAGTGGGTTGGACATCCCTCCTTTAACCGACTAGAGACAGTAATCATCAGTGATTTTTCGTCTGATTCTCTTCCACCATTAGGACAACTTCCACACCTTAGGCATCTTGAAGTCAGGGAGATGAGACATGTAAGAACTATAGGAAGTGAATTCTATGGTGATGGGGCAGCACTACAACGATTCCCAGCTCTTCAGACATTGCTGTTTGATGAGATGATAGCGTGGAATGAGTGGCAGCGTGCTAAAGGCCAACAGGATTTCCCTTGCCTCCAGGAGCTTGCCATCTCCAATTGTCTTAGCTTGAACTCTCTATCACTGTACAATATGGTAGCTTTGAAGAGGCTTACCGTCAAGGGTTGTCAAGATCTTGAGGCAATAAAAGGCCTAGAAGAATGTTGGGTGTCAATAAATCATAGTCAAATCAACTGTACAGATACTTCAGGATATAGTGAAATTGTGGATGGAAATGGGTCAGAATGCCCCAACTCAACTCTACCAGCGAGACTTGAGGTCATACAGATTTACGATTGCATGTCACTCCCAAATTCAAGCCTTCAACAAGCAATAGGGATTACGAGGGTTTTCCGACAAAGGTATAAACTGAATGCTTGTCAGTTCTCTCAAGTTCTATATGCCTTATTTGATTGTAACATGACCCGCATTCATATTCGTTCTATTAGGTCAAACTCAGACATGGTTTACCCTGATCAGAAGGAAGTTGATGAGAGCATTGTTCTGATCATATAGTGGTCCAGGCCAAAGGATATTTTACCTACTTACCACATAAAGAGGAAGATGAAGAAATTTTCTTGATTTTAATCAACAAATCACTCACGTGAAAATTACCATGCATGTACATGCTTCTACTATCCTCTTGACAATTAAGAATGCCCAATATGACATTTTGAAATTTACTGTAAAGAGCAAATAATAGGAAGTATTGATACCAAGCAATGTCATCTACCTGTACACTGTCACATCACTAGTTATTTTTCCCCTATAGTGTTTAGCGCATCCATCTGTCTCTCTTAAGATTGCACCCCTACTTTGGCTCCTCTATTAATTCACCACAATGCCCATGGTTGACAATCTCACGTGAGAAAGTGCGGAGCAAGTCTGTAATGTCTAGTCATCCAATGGAAGCTTATTGGACAGTCCAAAGTCCTAGGTCATTTATTTATTGATTAGGATTTAAGTTAGAATGGATCAGAATCGAGACCTATCCAAATGAGCCCGGAGGGGGTGGTTAGTTGAAATGGTTTGAAATGTACATAAAAGACAATTGGTGATTAGGAGGGTTGTTCGGTTGCTCCCTTATTTAACATTAAAGACAAACAATTGATTGTGCATACATTATCTAGCACAGTTTGAATGTATCCAAGCTTCCCGCATATGGAGGGTGTTCTTCACAAGATAGTTAACATATTGGGCAGAGATAGAAATTTTCTCTTTCCAATAAGTCGTTACTATAACTTGTTTAGAGTAGAGGTTCTGATTTTAGATATACATGATCCAAGAGTTCACATTCATGGAATACAAAATAACAATTGACGGACAGGAATTCAAATATTTAAATTTTGGGCAAAAGTTTGAAAAAATCAGATGAAAATATTGAAATTTGAACAATTTTTTGCTAGAGATAATCCTACCAAGATCTATCGTAGACCCAAAATTTTAGAAATGACAGATATTGTGAACCCTTCCAAGTCTAACTATTTGTTACAACAAGATCTGTTGGTAAATTGTTCTACAATGAATTATTAAATCAACAATAGTTATCCCCCATCTCTGGTGTGCCCATAAATATGCTTATACAGTAACAAACTTGTCTCCAGTTAAGCTTTTACTAATCGTAACCCATCCATTATCAGACAAAACAACCTAAACATACCCCGAGATCCCCAAAGGACATAATTCATCTTTAAGAAAAAGAAAACATTCAATCGATAACTACCGGGCTACAAAAGTATAACTCCTAAACAAATCATGGAGGAAAATCTTTTCAGAGAAGATAAAAGGGCTCACGTTGACAATGGTTTGCTACCGGGCAGGCGGCATATGTGTCAGCAGCCATCACTTTTGGAACACGCTTCACTGTTCACTCCTCGATCCTCGCATGGCAATGAACAGGATGTACATTGCCCAAACCTTCAAAGCATCCTGTAGTATAAGAAGATATTCAGGATGGTGACATTTTATAATTAATATGATTTCGATAATAGTAGGATGCTCAAGTGACTAAACATTTCCTCAAGCAGTTGGCAGGCATGATACAGAGTGGTGCACCCGATGGTCAACTCAAATCTTCATCAGGTCTCATGGCCTAGTGTAAAGTAGTTAAGTAGAGGAAGCTTGGGGTACCCAGCTGCTGGCAAGACGCCAATTGCATCAGCAGCAGGACGCAAGAAGATGCATGGTGTCTGTACAGGCATCGACGCGGTGGTGGTGGTGGCGGCGGGACCGTGGCGAAGTTCAAGCGGAGAATGGCGGGGCAAAATCACTCACCTGTTGATCTGTGGCGAGGCCGTGGCAGCACGAGCAGGAAGACGGTCTCGCCATGGTGCCACGGAGCAGGAAGACGGCAGGAAGGAGGATCCCGTCATTGGAGGAGGAGGGGAGGGACTGACCGGTGGAGACGGCGCGCCGCGCAGTACTTGGGGCGAGGCGGAGGTAGGCGGAGCAAACCGTACAAGAAGCACAAATTGGAATGGGAGGCACGGAGGCGCGGAGGATGTGCGTGCCAGTGCGCTCGTCACAGGTTGGGACTTGGAAACTGGCGCCCCGCGCCCAAGAGAGACTCGAGAGTTACGAGTCGAGGTGGGCGCCCCTCATCTGGCCGTCCCGATTAGGGTGAAAACGATCGGAAACGATCGAAATCGGTAGAATCTCTTCCAAAACGATGATCGATTGGTCGGTTATTGACCATATTTATCATCTAACTACTTAGTATCGACATTAATATGTTGCAGAAAGAAATTAGAAAAAACAAAATTTAAAAATAGCTAAAAACGGTATAGTCGGAAACGGTCCCCCTTAAACGGAAACGGCGCCCGGTCGATCGGTAATTTCCGTGACCGTTTTCACCTCTAGTCCCGGTAGAAGGAGGCTGGCACTTAACGAACCTATGGTTGCGTTTGGTTGCCTGCATCAGACTTGGCCCAAACTTAGGGATGCAATTTTCGGTTGTTTGGTTGCTTGGGCGGCCTTCCCAGTTAGACCCGCCTATACAAAAAGAGCTCCTCAGTCATGCTGAGAGAAAACGCTCAAATTGAGCTTCACAGCTCAGCCTGCCCTGCCTTGTGCAGCAGCCTGCACCTGCTCATGCAAGCCTTGCACCCGCGCGTGCAGGGGACGGGCATAGTGGTCCGTCCGACCCACTCCTCATTTCTCTCCCAAAATTCAAAAACGAGGGTTTGGTGAGGCTCGGCGTTGCCGTCGTCTTCCTCCACTCTCTCCCGTCACCGGAGCCATCTTCCACGCCTGCTACTATCGCCCACCCTCTCGAGCTCCGGTGAGCTAGATATGGCAGCCAGGAGCTCCACCGAATCCGGCCACAGGTAGCGAGAGATGGCAGGAATGTGGGGGAAGCAACGAGCGGCGGAGGTATAGGAGCGACGAGCGGCAAATGTGGGGAAGCGCAACTTCCTCGGCAAGTGGCAGGGCCGGAGGTGGAGGAGCGGCGAGCGGAGAGAGCGAGGTATCCGGTGGAGCTATGACGGCAGGACGGAGAAGCAGAGCAACGAGGGTGCGGCGAGTATTGAGGAGCGACGAGCGCCGAAAGGATCCAGCCGAGCGGCCTCAACCTCGGCGGCGCCGCGGTGAGCGGTCTCGGCCTCAGCGGAGCTATGGCTAGCGGCGACGACAGAGCGACCTCGAGAGGATGAGAGACTTTTTTTTATTTTTGTTTTATTTTTCCTACCTTAATCTAGCAGTAAACTAAATACCCACCAGATTTGTTACTGTACAGGATAAATGTTGACGGTCGTTATCGACCAGTTTCGACCGTCAATACTACCCAATATATGAAGACTAGCTATGCTTGCAATGCATTATTCCATAAATAAAATATTCTATTCCACTATGTGCTTAGAAAACTAAACATGCAAGAGAAGCTATCAAAATGGAGGAGAATCGACAGTACAACAATCGATCAATCAAACAGATGTTGTCGAGAATCAGACTTATGGATGGATGGGCCAAGAATTCAGAAATATGCAATCATTCTGAGCCAAAACATTGTGTACCATAAAGTGGGGCCCACATGTCAGCATCCTGAAGAAGGCTGTGGGCCAGGGGAGCCAGCCAAGGTTTGGTCGAACCAGGGGCTCGGCCGAACCCCAGCTGGCCTAATCCAGCCCATCTTCGGCCAGGTAGTTACTACCGGCATCCTATGATGGTTGGAGCTGATTTTACCTGAAGAAACCGTCATGGACACATGGCAAGAGGAGATGAAATATGCTCTTTGGATACTTGACCATGCCACTTGTCATGAGGAGAGCAAAGATGCTCCTAGGATGCTTGGAGCATCTCCACACTCCCAAGGCACCTCATGGGCTATAAATACCCCTCCTCTCAATCATTCCCACACACACCTCAAGAAGAAGATCAAGAGCTCTCTCAAGTATTGTTTAGTAGTTTTAGTGCTAGTGGAGTAGGAAATAGAATAGTCTTCATAGTCCTCGAGCCTTCAGGAGATTTCTAGTATGTCTTTAATAGCTTTCCTTTCTTCTTCTGTAAGACTTATTGAATTAATAGAATATTCTTCTTTATACAAGTTCGGTATTTTATTCCATTCATATTACTTGAGCGCCGACTTTACTTTATACTTGAATCAATATAGTCATGTATCTAGCTTTCCAGATAGGTGTATTGGTGTAGGTTTAGTGTCCGATTATTCGGTTGCTCTATGTCTGTTGCAAGGATGTAAAGTAGTATTTAGTAATGTAAGCACAGTGCTTACATTATTAGATACCACTAATTAGGGTTCTATACTGCGGATGAGAGGTGGGCCACTGATGGTGACAGCTTAATACGGGTATTCCTCCACACCGGTATATAATCTTAAGTTAACTTCCTGGGGAGGGTACTCCTCCGTATTTAGCCCCGGTTGTATGGTCATGACGGGATGTCGTAAGGAACTCGGCAGTCAGGGGTGGCTTCTCGAAACACCAGGAGGACACTGGGTACGGGGTATTGGTTGCATGTCTGTCCAATAGCAAGTATAGACTAAAGATGTATGTATACTAGAAGTACAGGAATGATACCTTTTTTATTCTTTCTTCACTTAGCTTAGACTATATTTTAGTGAGAGTAGTTCTTAGTTCTTTCTTCTGTGTGTCAACCTACCCTTTGAACTAAACTAATCCCTACATAGACTGTGATGTATATAAGTAATATATGAATTGTTAGCACAGTACTCTCTTATCATATCTTCCCTTGGAATAAAATAAATACGATACCTTGGAATACTCCCGGGTGAAATGCTACAATGGTATATCCATGCGCTTGCGGATTATATATGTGACCACAATATACTAGGATTATTTCTTGTGCTATTGCTGGGAATTATATTTCCAGTAGTATCGCTAAGAAATACCAACAATAAACTCAAATGATCAATTGTAAAATATGAATTTAGATGAATTTTCACCGTGAAAAATATTGATATAGAACCAATTTCAGCTAGATGGTAATCAAATTTGGTAATCAAATTTGTAGTATTAGAATATGTCATATCCGGTCCTATATTCGTTTTTTATGGGACGGGGGAGGGAGTACTCACTTCCATGTTCCCTATTAAAAAGAACGAATGCTAAATGTCATTAGACGAAAAATTAAGGTTAAAATTTTGAAAATTCTAACCTTAGAATTGCTTCATGATGTGAGCTCCGGCGACCCTTGCATCTTCTTTTTTCTAGCTCCGGCGACAGTTCCATGCCAAAATTGGAGGTTTGAAGGAATTGGAACGATGTGACAGAAAAGTTGGAAGTTTGTGTGTGTAGGAAAGTTCGATGTGACGGAAAAGTTGGAAGTTTGAAGAAAAAAGTTGGAATCTAAACAGGGCCTAGGACAATCTCAGTGGTATATAATAGATTCTCTCATTTGTCAAAATTTGATATAGGCAATTTGATGTGTATTATCACAACATTTATGTTATGTATGTGCTACCCTCCCATTGGTTCACACTTAGGAATACATTTATTCCTAGGACAACCACTTTTAGCAACTCCGTTTGTAAGTGTGAATACCTAGCTATTAATTCTTGCATTTGCCTTTGCATGGGAGTGTGAGGGGGGGTTAGGGGAATGACGAGATCGTGGGGTTTAGAGAGGATGGCCGTGGAAGATAGCACTAGGCTAGGCGATAGGCGGTGGATACGGGTAGGTAGCGAGGTCGTAGGGACAAAAATGGGTTGTGGGCTAGCGGGGGAAAGTAAAGCATGCGGTTAGGAGATGACGAGGCAGGGGCACTTCTTCAACGCCCCCCCCCCCCCACTTAAGGGGGGAAGGGACTGGTGTTAACGACCAAATTTGGTAATCTAAGTATCGGATATGGAGATGGAATCAAAGTGGAATTCGAGATGGAAATCGCTTGGGAAACAGAGTAAGATCGGCTGAAGTCCGAGTCGGCTGCGACCAGGATCGGCAAAGTCCGAGTTGGACATGGTTAGCCGAGTGAGCCGAATCCGACAGTATGACACGACATACGTTGTCGGGTTAGGTTGATGTACTTCATGATGATTGCCATGCATGGATAGTCCTGAGAAGACAATTGTATCTTTTAATTAGGATATTTTATATAATTTCCTTAGAGATATGTTTGGGCAAATGTCTACCGCAAAGACTTATGGTATCTTAGAGTTTGTTAGAGATAAGAGTCGTGTCCGATATGGACATATTTTGTAATCTCGGGTATAAATAGACCCCGAGCCCCATGTAATCAATTTAACACGCATTCAATACAATCTCGGCGCATCGCCACCCTTTTTACTTTCGTTTTGTTTCGACGAGTTCTTACTTTCGGGTTGAGCTGCATCGGTTTCGATCTTCAACAAGAGGTAAAACTTGTTATGGCGGCTTGCGTTCTCAAGATTAGTGCTTCCATCTTCATGATACTCTAATCTTTTTTATGTAATTCGTTGAGTTATCATGTATCTTATATAATCTCCGATAATATCGCTATCTAACCTACAATCGGCTAACATCTGTCAGTAGAAGATAGCCGATTAGGTTAAATACCGATGTTGACTTAGATTATATTGGATATCCACCACTCTATGATACATCCAACGGCTTGATTGTCTAGATATTGTTCTTCTTTTCATACTTATAGCTGCATCAGTTGAGTTTGACCTTATGAGTCGTGATTAGAATCCCAATCTCTAGCCTGCCTTTGGTTGCCGATTAGGATAGCATCGGGGTTTCAGCCGATCTTACCTGACTTGACTATATTTATCTTACGTGCTTAGTCGACATGTTAAATCTGCCCTTTATATTAAGATCTTGTTGCATTTAAGTATATTAGGCTTCTGTTTAGTATATTCTACTTGCTTTAATATCTCAATATAGAGTGGTATCGGAGTATTAGACGATACATGCTAGATCTATCTGATCGGCTATGCTATGAACATACATACTCTCGATGTTAATATATATTTTGATCTAAGTGATTTATACTGTCTCGGCATGACGACCAATCTATACCAATCACTTGATTTAAGTATATATCGACATAAGGATTATATATTGTTAATATCTACAACCAATCGAGTAGATTTAGTTCTTTCTTACTTATTAATGACTGCCGATCGATTCACATATGACATCGGTTCAAAGATAAATGATATGTCATCGGCAATTAGCCGATCGGCTATCGTTTATGGATTTAACCGCGGTTTCTTTGTCTTTGTGTCTTGTTGATTGCAGGATCAAATCAACTGGCATGCTCACACACCCAAAGGCAAGTCTTAGACCTGTACTGGAGTTAAACAGATCTCCCAGGCCTCATGTTTTTACATCAACACCTGGGGGAGAAGGCTGGTCACGGGGGCCTTGTTGACGCCGTTGATGCCCTAAGGCTAGCTGGGGAGGTCAAGCGACAGCATAGTAGGACAGTGGCAGCGGAGCATCGAGTTATATCCTCTCGTAGCGGTGGTAGGAGTGAAGACGGAGGAAAGGAGAAGGTCTCTTGGACAAATCTTAGAGGAACCTGAGTTTCAGAATTCACATGACTAATTAAATGGGTGTTTTCTGTCAAATTGTAAATAGACAATAGAAAAAATGGGGATGTATCTTGATTTTTTTTTTGACAGGGTATGTATGGGTTGATGGTCAAACATAAAATTTATTTGTACATTTGTAATGGTGAAATTGGGTCCTAGTGGGGTTGTATGGATCGAATCGAAGCAATGGTTAGGATCAGTTGTATCCACCTTGCATAGCTAAATCTCGAAACCAGTATTTTTTCAGGTTTTTACTTATGCTAGAATATAGTTTGGTAGAGGTTGAGTACCAAAACAGAATTTACTGATGCGAAGGACCACACTTATCTGGAAAATGCAAAATTACAAAAGCATGGAACTTTAAGTAATAGGCTAGGAAATATGGAAGTTCAAAAGCATGGAACTTTACTTTCATTATCTTCATTAGAAATCAAAACCATATGCAATTGGCAAGTGGACTATAGTTTATATATGTGAAAATTTATAAATATATGTACATAAGTAAATCACACAAATTATTTTCTTTTCAAAAAATAAGCGACGACAGGTAGTTGAAATTCTTAGAAAAGAAACAAGAAAATTTCCATGACCATGTAGGCGAGTGGTAAACGCGCCATCATGTGTGGCGTGAGTATACACAGGTACATCTCGATTGACAAACACCTTCATTTTCATTTCATAAATGCTTCGAGTAGAGAAGGAGATTTTTGCATGGAGATAGAATTGAAGGGGGGTCGTAAGCCCCTTAAGACCGCGAGTACATCGTGGTGGAATAGGGAGTTTATAGATGGCCAAACGGGCGGCACGGCCGTGCTCGGGTCAGAAGCTGTCGGGCCGGCACGGCCCGACCAACACACCGGGCCATGCCGTGCCGTGCCGGCCCACGTGCTCAACCTATGGCCAGGCACGGCCCAATAATGGTCGGGCCGGCCCGAAGGCACGGGCAGCCAATCATGTTTTCTTTGAATTAAGTCTATTTCCCTTCCCTCATCTTTCGGTTGTGACATATATATATAGCTAAAATAAGTCTATTTTACATCCCTAATCTTTTGGCCGTGCCATATAATATGTCTATTTGTCCTCCCTATTCTTTGTGCCTTGTCTTACATGTGGTTGAAAACAAGTCTATTTTATCTCCCTAACGTTCGTGCCGTGCCGAGCCATAGGCCCAGGCACGGCCCAACAGCCGGGCCATGCCGGCACGGGCCCGATAGCAACCAAGCCGTGCCTGAGCTGGGCCAAAATCCCGTGCCGTGGGCCGGGCGAGCCGGGGAGTCGACCGGGGAGTGGGTTGACGGAGAAGAACTCACTGGCGATGGGGGCGACGCGTCGAGGCGGGCGAACGAACTCGCCGACAGTGGGGGCGGCGCGTCAACGGCGGCTAGCCGAGATGACGCACGCGACGGCGACTGACCGAGACAACGCGGGCGACGGCGGGCGGCGAGTTGGGGCAGGGCGGCGGCCCACGACGGTGGCCGGCCGAGACGACGCAGGCGACGGTGGCCGGCGAGTCAGGGCGGGGCGGCGGCCGGCGAGTCGGGGCGAGCGGCGGTGCGACAGCGGCCGGCGAGTCGGGGCATGGCGGCGGCGCGACGACGCACGTCCTCGTCTCACCTGCTGCTGTCGTGCCGAAGGTAGAAGATGAAGAGGCGGGGGCATTTTCGCCTGTGATGCTATTTTGACAAACACACCTAGTTAAGAGGGGGTATTCTAGCGAAACACTGTTTAGTGATGGTATTCCAGCGAATCCAAACTTATGCGATGGTAGATATGCATTTTTCTCGTAGTGAGAGAAGGATCTTCTTGGCATCTTTCTCTTGTGTGCATTTTTATGCTTCGCTTTACATAAAAACACATATATTGCTACGGAAGAATTGATGGAAGATGGTCCGTGCTAGTTTTCCGCCTCCATTTTTGTTTGACAAAATTTTGTTCTAGAAGTCAAGGGAACAAAAGGACTACAAAGACTGATGTCTGCACTACCACATAACTTGGTAAATGTAACGCTCTATTAGTGCTGGTTAAAGAAAAGTCGGCACCAGTAGGGGTTCCGCCCCCTCTCACCACGGATCCATGTTTGAACTTGGCAGACGAAAACCGAATTGATGGTCCCAAATTAGTTCTGGTTTTGCAGACTAACCAACACTGATGTGGCGTGAGTTATTAGTTTTTTTTTACGGGAATCGTTAGTTATTAGTGCCCTTTTTTTTAATAAACCGATATCGATCTAATTGTCGGGCCTCGGGCCTTATGGCCAACTATAAGGGAACGTGTTCTCCTACAAACGCTCCTAAGATGCCAAGTGGCAGTCTAAAAATCTAACCGTTGATTTTCTTTTAAATTGGTGGGTCCAACGTTTTCAACCATTAGATCAAATAAAATAAAATAAAATCTTCCTCTCCAAACCGGTCCCCACCTCCTCTACGTTCCCTCCTGGCCTCCTCCTATTGGTACATACATACTCCCTCTCTCCCCTCATCTCCTCTTCCCTTTCCTAATCTTCAAGTTTACTAATTATATGCCTTATTCAATTCTAGATATACATGTTATTCTATGCGTCATATTCTTTACATAGCAACCAAATATAACAATGAAACATTTTTTATTTAAAAAAGTTGATATCATATATTATATGTCACCTTAAATAATTCTACGTGTTCTCCTACAAATGCTCCTAAGATGCCAAGTGGCAGTCTAAAAATCTAACCGTTGATTTTCCTTTAAATTGGTGGGTCCAACATTTTCAACCATTAGATCAAATAAAAAAAATAAAATCCTCCTCTCCAAACCATTCCCCACCTCCTCTATGTTCCCCTCCTGGCCTCCTCCAGTCGGTACGTATGTACTCCCTCTCTCCCCTCATCTCCTTTTCCCTTTCCTAATCTTCAAGTTCACTAATTCCATGTCTTATTTAATTCTAGATACATGTTATTCTATGCGTCATATACTTTACATGGCAACCAAATATAACAACGAAACATTTTTTATTTAAAAAAGTTGTCATCATATATTATATGTCACCTTAAATAATTCTACAAATATGTTTCGCTAAATTATATCGATGATATCCAATCTATCTATTATATAGTAAAAGTCCGTAAAAATTTCTATAAATGCTTCTAAGCTATCACATGATGCCACGTGGCGCTCCAATAAATTAGAAAAAATCTAAGAAAAAAAACTAGCCTTTGATTTCACTAAAATTAATAGGCCCATCACTCAAAGCCGTTGGATTAGATTGATTTTTCTCTCTTACAAAGAGATGTCCCCTCTTCCCGTGCATACGCATGTACATACCTCCTCTCCGTTTCTCTTTTAAGGAAGTTTTTTTTTCTATCGGATGAAATTATTTGTTCTATTTGTGTCATTATGTTATTATGATTAAAATCACAAATTAGAATTTAATACACCTCTTGAATATAATTTAGCTAGTAGAAATTATGAAAAGAAAGTGACATTATATATTGTTTCATGCTATTCAATAACTTCACTAGCATGCAACTAAAATAGATCTACAATGTCAGAAAAGTGTAGTTTACACCAGTATAATTTTACTTGTAGAAATATATTCCCTAAAGAAACTTGTAGAGATATATTAGGCGCATTTCGATAACTTGCATGCCTTATCTATCCATTATATGCTAAAAGTCCACTAAAATTCCAACAAAATACTCTCAAGCCACCACGCGAGACACCTACGAACACTCCTAAGCCACCATGTGACACTACAATAAATCTTCGAAATTCTAAAGAAACACATAATACACCTAACCATCGATTATTTTAACTTAAACATGGTGTACCTATTATTTTCTACTGCTATCTTAACAATATAAAAATGGAAAAGACCCACTTCCCACCCCATCACACGTCATGTATATGTTCAAGTGATGTCTCCATACGTACCTTATCTCTCCTTCTCTCCCCTCATATCCTCTCTTTTTTTAATGGACATCATTAGGTAAAAAAAACAATAGTTAGAAAGATTAATGATTAGAATTTTAAAAGTTGTATCTTATTTTTAGTTTGTTTCAATTGTTGTTTTATTTATAACTAAATAAATAATTCAAGTTCCATATTATACATATTTTTAATATAAATTTAAATACATCATTTGAACATTGACACCTATGTTTTGCATGGAAACCAAATAAGAATGAGACATTTTGAAAAGGTTGACTATATGCATTAATTATGTCATATTAAATCAGTCTACTTGATAAAAATTGATTAAACGTCCCATATCGCACTTGTAAGTAATCATGTATCATGTCTCAAAAAATAGAAAACGATCCAACTTAACTCGATGGATTTCATTATTTTCATCAATTAGATCTATTTTTGGAAGAACCATAAGTCAACACATGTCATCTATTTTTAGAAAAAAAAAACATAAGGTAACACGTGTCATGTCTTACAAGTTATAAAAACAATAAAAGAAATGCTGAGGAAAAAGAAACATCTCTCATCGGTTTTCACTAAAATCCCTCCACCTCCTCTTCTACCTCACATGTAGAAAACACTGCAACTCCCCTTCCTTATTTTTGTAGCTACTAAACTAGAAGAGAAACAATCAATGTTGAAAAAACTACAATTTTTTGTAAGCTACATGTCTGATTTCTATATAATTATTCTCTATTTATAATTAAACTAACAATATAATATTTATATATGCATATATTTTGCTGTATAAGAATTATAGCATTTGGGCAAAGTCCACCCATGCACTCTGCACCACATCTAAATACCTTAAAATTTTGACAATAAATATTATGTCATTATGAAAAATTCTAGAAACTTGCATAGCTAAATTAAATCAATAGTATTGGAACAAAATTTTGATATTTAATTTGCCAAAAAAAAAACAAATAACTCAACAGCACAGAGTCGCACCATGATATGTATTAAAACATGTATAGCTAATGTGGTATTTATCTTTTTTTTTTAGTGGAATGGTATTTATCTTCTATTAAAAGTATATGATGGTTGATTTTTTTTCATGGTCTAAAATATTAATTTCGAATATAATTTTATATTGCAATAAATTTACAAAATCCGATAAGTTTATACATGATATTATCTACTAATCTGTTCACAAATATATGACTCCTGTAATCCTCCACGAAATGCAACTATGTCTATTATGTAGGAGTATTAATAATACCTCAGATAGATAATATGTGTATAAACTGTTTTATGTCATGCGTAGAAATGTCCTCTAGCTATATACAATAGATTCACATATTGTACGATTTGATTATATAGATAATATATACGGTGATATGTATATTATTAAACTATATACTTATTCCCGCAAAAAAAAACTATATATTTGTTAGATCAACGGGTGATCAATATACATCATTCTTCTCTTTTCTCTTTCTATCCTCTCTACATCATTAAACATCCTACTTGATACCCTGTAAGATGCTGGCGTTATACTATTATTTATGCAAGCCGTTGCCAAGAGGTTATGATTTGCTACTGAATATACCAGAAAAATAATTAGCAGAACATGTAAGCCATTGTTTAGCATGGGCCAAATCCCAACCCCTCTTAGGGATGGGCTAGGAATTTAGTTAGGCTCAGATGAAGGAACAACATACTAGATCAGATTACTGCATTTTCTTCTCAATAAAAAGAAGCAAACAAACTGATGTCAACATCAAGTTTTTTTTTTTAATTGCTAACACAATACATAGCTGAGCAAAGCTGATGTTCGATCCCTATTAAAGAAAGAACGTATGCTTCTAGTTTATAGTAATTTCATAATACCAATCTAGCAGGATCAGGAAGCTTGTTGACGAAACTTCAACTCTCAAATCTCAATAGTGCTACTGCTTTGGCTATATGACCTGTACCATTAGCGTGCTTATCACAATTTCTTTCAGGTTGATTTATGCTTTGCACTAATAGTCACATGCATACTGCAACAGTACAACAAGATAAGTCATTACAAATTAAGATCGATGCGAATTGATCGATATATGAAGTATGAAGTTGTGGCAGCAAGAAAGCACTTTTGAGTTTACAAGCAGGAGCAGATGTTTTCTCAAACGGGAGGAGATGTTCTCTGAGAAAACAAGTTACATTCACAAGCTGAAGTAGAGAAGAACAAACTTGTTTTCTTCTGCTGATCAGGCGGCCGTGGACAGCCGGATAGTTGTGGCGGCGGCGGTGGCGGTGGCGGCCGGGCCGCCGGCGGGGACGGCGACGGGCACGCCGCCGCGCGCGAGGATGGAGCGGTAGATCTCGACGAGCACCTTCTCGTCGTACTCCTTGAGCTGCCGCGGCCGCGCGAAGGACTCCTGGCCCGCGGTGCAGTAGGGCGCGCCGGCGCCGAACCCGACGGCCGGGGACGACGCCAGCCGCAGCATGGCCGAGACGTAGGCGTCCCGGAGGCGCACGAGCCACCGCCGCGGCGACAGCGCCCGCAGCACCCGCCTCCCGAGCCCGCGCCGCACGCGCCACCCGCGGTGGCGCCGCGCGCGGCGAGGCTCCTGCGCTGGCGCGCCGCCACGCCGCGCTCCTCCTCCGAGCTCCGCGGTGGGGAGCGGCGCGCGGCGCTGCGCCGCGGCGGCGTCGAGGCGGTAGTAGCCGCGGTGCTTCCAGTACGCCTTGACGCCGCCCTTGTAGGTACGGTGGTCCATGGCTCGGCTCGGCGCGGTTGCCGCCGGCGGCGATCTGGGTTTTCTTGGCTTAGCTCTCCGTTTCGGACTCGTTTCGGAGGGAGGCGAATGGTGCTTTGCTGGGGAGTGCGCGTGTCTGTATCTGTATCCGTGTATTAAAGCGGCGTATGTATGAGTGTCAGAGTGTGATGGTGGCATTAATAGCGCAGGAATTCTCCGATCTTTTGCACTGGACTCCATACAAGATTACTTATTTCAAGATTTGGAAGGAACAATTCAAAGCTTGTCCTTTTGCTTCTATATAAAGATGTGTTTTGATTTTTACATACTTTTTTGAAAAAAAAAAGATCCACAAATATTATTTATCATGATTCATCACAATTTGCAGAATCGTTGGGAGAGGTAACCAAAATGTGAGCTAAAACATAAATTAATTAAGCTCAGTATCTCTTTCAATCTCGAATAGGTAATACTCCCACCGTTTCGAAATATTTGACGCCGTTGACTTTTTTAAACATGTTTGACCGTTCGTCTTATTAAAAAAATTAAGTAATTATTACATCTTTTCCTATCATTTGATTCATTGTTAAATATATTTTTATGTAGGCATATAATTTTACATATTTCACAAAAGTTTTTGAATAAGACAAACGGTCAAACATATGCTAAAAAGTCAACGGTGTCAAACATTTCGAAATGGATGGAGTATTTTAGAGCGTGTAGTAAAAGCTCAAAATTAATCTCCCGACAGCAATGTACACATGTGTTAAGGTTTGTCATGTTAAAATAAATTTACTAAATTAACATTGAAGTTTTATATCACATAAGTGTATTTTTGAAAGATTTTATCAATATATGTTTGGAGAATTAATGGAATGACATGCCATGCTTTTGCACGTTCCAAAAATGACTACTACGACTACTATATTTGGATAAAAGTAATAATCCAATGTGCCTGTAGCTGTATTTGATATAGGACACAAGTCAATGGTTTTGCTTCAGCTGTAACACGTGACCCACGGCAACTAGCGATCTTGTGCATCGATATCCAGCTACGAACAAGCCACTAAACAAAATCTTCTCTCTAATGAGATCACTAAAGAAAATCTTCTCTGTGAAAGAGTCATGATCATGTTTTGTAAACATCAATAACATCATCAGGTCCACTCATATCCCACAACCCAAAAAAGAAGAAGAGAAAGAAAATGTTTCTTTCTTAGCCAAGCAAGATGTGAAGAAGACACAAGGAATTCCGGAATTATTGGACTCATTCATTCGGGATTTCAGGACAACATCTTCAAGATTCTTGTGAAGACAGGGGTTCTCTCTCATTCACTTTGAGCTGGTGCATACATGACCACGAGGTAGTACTCTAATACTCCAAATGGCATGCGGCAATTATTTAGAGTTCTTTTAATAATGGAATCCATTTCAACTTTCACTTCACAAAAGCTACAATCAATTATATTACAGAGGCTGCAAATCAAAAACTACGACTTACAAAATCACAACTTGATTAAAATTAAACAAGATAACTAC